>NC_056739.1:1815360571-1815433071 GCF_019279795.1 Protopterus annectens
AAAATTTTTAAAAAGGGAAACCATTTTTTTTTGGTTTTTAAAAACAACCCAAAACCTAAAAATTTTTTTTTTTTGGTAAATAAAACAAAACCCCCCCAAAAAGCCAAAACAGAGGGTAAAAATTAAAATCTTATAAAAAAACTTTTGAACCAAAAAGGGGAATTTTAATTTTGTTTTTTTTTTTTAAAAAAATTTTTTTAAGTCAATGAATCCCCAAATAAAATTTCATTAAAATTTATTTAAAATTTTGGGTTTTGAAAAAAATTTTTAAAAGAAAAAATAAGCTACCCAAAAAAAAAACAAATTTAAGTTTTAAAACCCTTTTTTCTTTAAGGAAACAATTAAAAATGTTAAAACAAGCAACTTTGGTTTAAAATTTTTCCTAAAGAAAATTTTTATCGTTTTTTTTTTGGTATTAAACTTTTTAATAAACTTCTAAAGTCATTCTCACAAATTTTTTCAAAAAGTGAAATAGAAGGATGTAAGGGTGGGTTAAAAATGCTAGCCACTTTGAAATCTTTAATAAGACTAGGAGTATTACCAAACATCACATTTAAATTTAATTTTCTAGTAAAAGTCTTTAGGTCAATCAAGGACCTAGCAATATTGCTCCTAAATGCAGGAACGAATGAAAGACCTTTTGCCAAAATGTCCACAAGCAATGGGTCAGGTTCAAAGAGGAATTAAAAATTTTAAAGTCCTTGGTAGCATTAGTTATAACAGTCACAGAATCTACTACATTAAGAGTCCCAACTGAAATTTCACCACGAGGACCCAAAGAGGTTATCTCTTCCTCCTGTTCTGAAACTTCCTTTTCTGATTCTGAAAACGAGGGGCACGTTGCTGTCCTGCATTGTTTGAATTCCTCTGGTTCTGAAAACCCTGCTGTTGGTGAAAGTTAGAACTAGAATCACTATTGGCATTCCAATTAGCTTGCCTTTCACTCCTTCTAACCGGAGAGCCGACATTTCTATTCATACTGTCAACATTATTGTGGTCAATACAATTATTATCAAGTTCAAAATGAGAATCATCACCACAAACATCAACAATTACACTTGAACTATTCCTTACATCATTCACAGGGTTAGAATGGGGCAAGGGGTAAGCCAAACCCTTTTTATATGCTAGCGAATCCCTGTTCAATTTTTTAATTTTATTCTCTCTAATTTTGTTCAATGCATTATCTAAACTAGAAAAAATGCGTAAAAAGTCAAATTTGTATCTTTGAAAATCCTTGTCCGACCTGATAGCATTATCCAAGTCTGTTAGTTCGTTCTGTAAACAGTCTATTTGCTTCTGAAAAATTTTTAACAAACATTCAATGAATTCAAGTCCTTGTTGGTCAAATAAGCTCAACAATTATTTGTGGAACGTAGAGTTTAAAATAATACCAGTGGGAAAACGCCACTGTTGAAGTCCCTTTGGGACCTGCTTCCTTTTGATACATTCAGTAAGATACTGAATTTCAATCTGAAGCTTTTTAAACTTAAACAATTTAATGTCAAATATTTTTAAGTTGTTAATTATGGTGTTCTCGTTCTCACAAGAATGCCCTGCTTGTGTTTCTACAGTAACTTTGTTTAAAAAGCTTGCCGGCTTTTTAAGCCAGTCATTCAAGCAGGGCAAAGCTGAAACAGTACTTACAGAGTTATCACATTCGTTGTTCACGTAATTAGCATTCACGACATTTCCACTGGATGTCTGGTTACCAGAACAAGGCAATGGTATACTTTTGTCTGAAGAAGTTTATATATTTTATAAACGAAAGCGCTAACTTTATATTTATTTCTGTGTCCAGAGTGGTATTTTCTCCTTACATATTTCATTCAGTTTTTGTTTTGCATTCGTTTGTCTGTGGTATTATGGAGAATTGTATTGCTACTGGGTCACAGCCGTTATTTGAATCTACAGATTCACCTTCTAACAACCATTCATCTAATGTTGAACCTGGTGTATCTAGCAGCTATGGGAAACTCACAGCATTGATTGAACTGTTGACACAACGCGTTGACTCCTTGGCAAGCCAAGTTGCAGGAGTTTTGCCTCTTGTACCCGGAAGTGCTAGCAACAGCTCTCAAAAGGATTTACCATCGCAGCCTGTGGCTACAACTTCAAGGGTTGCCCTACGATCGCAGGATCGGGGTTTTACAACTACAAACACCTCTAACTCTACTCCATTGCCTTGTTCTGGTAACCGGACATCCAGTGGAAATGCCGTGAATGCTAATTTCGTGAACAACGAATGTGATAACTCTGTAAGTACTGTTTCAGCTTTGCCCTGCTTGAATGACTGGCTTAAAGAGCCGGCAAGCTTTTTAAACAAAGTTACTGTAGAAACACAAGCAGGGCATTCTTGTGAGAACGAGAACACCATAATTAACAACTTAAAAATATTTGACATTAAATTGTTTAAGTTTAAAAAGCTTCAGATTGAAATTCAGTATCTTACTGAATGTATCAAAAGGAAGCAGGTCCCAAAGGGACTTCGACAGTGGCGTTTTCCCACTGGTATGATTTTAAACTCTACGTTCCACAAAGAATTGTTGAACTTATTTGACCAACAAGGACTTGAATTCATTGAATGTTTGTTAAAAAATTATCAGAAGCAAATAGACTGTTTACATAATGAACTAACAGACTTGGATAATGCTATCAGGTCAGACAAGGATTTTCAAAGATACAAATTTGACTTTTTACGCATTTTTTCTAGTTTAGATAATGCATTGAAAAAAATTAGAGAGAATAAAATTAAAAAATTGAACAGGGATTCACTAGCATATAACAAGGGTTTGGCTTACCCCTTGCCCCCTTCTAACCCTGTGAATGATGTAAGGAATAGTTCAAGTGTAATTGTTGATGTTTGTGGCGATGATTCTCATTTTGAACTTGATAATAATTGTATTGACCACAATAATGTTGACAGTATGAATAGAAATGTCGGCTCTCCGGTTAGAAGGAGTGAAAGGCTAGCTAATAGGAATGCCAATAGTGATTTTAGTTCTAGCTTTCACCAACAGCAGGGTTTTCAGAACCAGAGGAATTCAAACAATGCAGGACAGCAACGTGCCCCTCGTTTTCAGAATCAGAAAAGGAAGTTTCAGAACAGGAGGAAGAGATAACCTCTTTGGGTCCTCGTGGTGAAATTTCAGTTGGGACTCTTAATGTAGTAGATTCTGTGACTGTTATAACTAATGCTACCAAGGACTTTAAAATTTTTAATTATTCCTCTTTTGAACCTGACCCATTGCTTGTGGACATTTTGGCAAAAGGTCTTTCATTCGTTCCTGTATTTAGGAGCAATATTGCTAGGTCCTTGATTGACCTAAAGACTTTTACTAGAAAATTAAATTTGAATGTGATGTTTGGTAATACTCCTAGTCTTATTAAAGATTTCAAAGTGGCTAGCATTTTTAACCCACCCTTACATCCTTCTATTTCACTTTTGAAAAAATTTGTGAGAATGACTTTAGAAGTTTATTAAATGTACATTATCCAGTTAATTCTTTGGATGACAATCTTACTTTTGAGGAAAAAGATGCTTTGAATAGCCTAAAGTTTGCTAACATACGAATATGTAAACCAGATAAAGGGGGTGGTTTGGCCTTTATGGATAAGGCTGATTATACAACTAATATGTTGCTTGTTTTGGACAGTGCAGCTTATGTATGTGTTTCTCTTAATGAAATTAATGGAGCCTATCGTAAACTTAAAGGTTTCATTAATGACTTATTCATTGAAGGCCGCATTGACATTGACTTATTTAATTTTCTTAACATTACACACCCAGTTATTCCTACATTATTTGGGTTGCCAAAAGTCCATAAGAATTTAAATAAACCCCCTTTTCGTCCGATCATCGATGGTAGGCAATCTATCACTTATGGGTGTGCCAGATTCATTGACTGTAAACTAAAAGATTTACTAAAAAATCAAAAACAAATTTGCAAGGATTCCTGGGCTTTTTTGGATTCTTTAAATAGTTTTTCTTTTGATGAAGATTTTAATTTTTTTACCATCGATGTTTGTGACTTGTACACTTGTATACCACAAGACCTTGGATGTGAATGGGTTAGGGATTTTATGTTGGACCAGAAAATGGATGGGCATGTTATTGATTTGGTCATATACTTACTGGAACTTGTTTTAGCTAACAATTATTTCCTTTTTGAATCTAAATTCTATTTGCAACAAACAGGTGTAGCCATGGGATCTCCCTGTGGTGCAACCTTTGCCAATACAGTAATGGCATTTTGGGAAACACATTTTTTATTTAAAGACCCTGTTTTCCAGAGTAAGGCTGCTTTATATACCCGTTATTTGGATGATAATTTTATTCTTTGGAAGGGTGATAGACATTCCGCAGCATCATTTATTGAAAAAGTTACTGATTTTACTGATTTCATGGATTTCACTTGGGACTTTCAAGAAAAAGAGACTTCATTTTTAGATGTAAAATTAGTGAAAAATTTTGTTTTACACACATTTACATCTAGGATTTTTCGAAAACCCACTTACTCAAATGCATTCCTCCATTTTTCTAGCTGCCACCCCTTCTATCAGAAGAAGGGAGTTGTTAAGGGACAACTAGTTAGGGCAGCTAGGATGGTAACTTTAGATGAAGATTTTTTGGATGAGTGTAGTTTATTAAGGGACATGTTTATGAAAAGAGGTTACCCTATTAACTTATTGGATGAACTCATTTTTGAGGTTACATCTAAAAGAACATATGGTTACTTTAAACCAATTCTAAGTTATGTTATTTCATCTGGAAATGAGAATCTTGAGTGTGTTAATGATATTATGGTATACCTAACACACTGTTTCCTTTAACACAGCAATTTGAGCATGAAAATAACAATAACTTTGGAAATTTGAGTTTTATTACCACTTTTTCTAAGGATGCTCCCTTTTTGAGGGATATCATTTTCAAGAACTGGTACTTTTTAGTCGAGGATAGTACAACAAGAAATTATGTGGGTGAAAGGCCTCTTGTAATTTTTAACAAAGGTAGGAACTTAAAAACTATCCTTGAAACAGTAAATTATAAATGTAACCGCCCACATTGTGGGATGTTTAAATGTGGATCATGCCATTGGTGTAAGTTTATATGTGTTACCAACATGTTTATGATCAATAAGAAAAAATATTACTTAATGGATAAATATAACTGCAACACAAGAGGGGTGGTCTACTTGGCATTATGTCAGAATTGCCCATCTTTCTATGTTGGCAAAACTGATAGGGTTTTTAAAAATCGAATTTATGAACATTTTTACGCCATTTCTAAAGCAAATATTACAAATGCCCCGGCTAGACATATTTTGGCCTTTCCCACACATGAATTTTGTTTTTTAATCATTGATAGGGTTGTTGAAAATATTAGGGGAGGTCCGACTTCCTTGCAACTTGAGGAGAAAGAACTTTTATGGCAACTTAGGTTGAACGCTTCAGTTTCACCTGGATTGAATGACACTATTTCTATCATGAGTGTTTTGAAACTGAAGTCTTTATGTAGATAACATTTATTATTGTATTTTTGTAGTCAATTATTTAAATATTCTAACTTCTATATATATTTCATGCATATATTTGTAGTGTTTATGATTTTATTTAAAGTTTTGTTCAATGGGTCTATTGTGTAGTTGGATATCTTATTTTGAGGCATGTCTTTTATTTTGATGTTTAATGGGCCTTTTATTGTGACTTTTTTCTTTGAATGGGAAATGATGCCACTTCTTGAATGCTTATTTGAATGGTTTATTTCCTGTATACTTTTGTCTGAAGAAGTTTATATATTTTATAAACGAAAGCGCTAACTTTATATTTATTTCTGTGTCCAGAGTGGTATTTTCTCCTTACATATTTCATTCAGTTTTTGTTTTGCACTCGTTTGTCTATAATATGTACATTTGAAAGCTTTGACTAAATAGTAAGGGCAGATTCAGAAAACTTTGTTGCATCATGGTTGGTAAATTTGTGTTACTAATGGCCACTTGCAGAGTGGGTACAATTCAGAAAACCTACCCACACAATGAGGCTAGACCAGATTATGTGGTGATCTATGCTATATTCTAATGACTATATAATAAAGCACTGGGTATGATAATGAGGCAAAACAAGATGCTGGAGTGATTCAGATAAATTTAAATGTCACACAGCAATGCTGTGCTCACCTTAGATTTGAACTCAGCCATATTCCCATGTTCAGAGTACATTACACAAATATCCTTGAGATTGGTGCAGTCATTGTAAATATGTATCTGCAAGAAGTTCCTATTGCAACTGCTTTGACTGACAGTGCTTGACATTCCCCATGGAGTTGCAGGGTCATCCACCCATGTTTACCATTTCAGTGTATCAGTGCAGTGTAGATAAGGACACCATGCAAGAAATCATGGACTTGTCTCAGCCCCATCTGCAGTTCAGTGGGAGTCATGGAATACCTATGCCAGCACATACAATGGTATTTACAGCTTTACATATATTAGCTACAGTGACCTTTCAATGATCCATTGAATATGCAGTGGCAGTATCGCAGGCATCTTCCTTAAGAATACTTCATCAGTTCCTCAATGCCATCCTTCAACATGTGAGGGAATATATGTGGTTCCCACATAACCCAGGAAAAGAGCAAACACCATGTGGGAGTTCTCTGACATTACCCATTAACCTAAGTTACTGGGGCCATAGACTGTACCCACATTAAAATAAATGCCCCACCTGGTGAACCATGAAGGAGGTATGTGAACTGCAAAGGATATCATTCCTTCAACTGCCAAGTGTTCTATAAAACACAGAGTATCATCTACAATGAGTGTGCAAGCTACGCAGGTAGTTTTTATGATTCACACATATAGCACACATATGACCTTTATGAACAGCTTGAGAACAGTGACTTCTCTAAAGGGCATCATTTGTTTAATGCTGGATATGCCCTAGAATGTTGGCTCTTGACACCAATCAGAAATCCACACAATCAAACTGACAAAGAGCACAGGTGTGCACTTTAAAAACAAAAAATATTATACAGGATGTGTTCAGGCTGCTGAAGTCACACTTTCACTGCCTGGATACATCTGGGGGTGCTCTGCAGTATGACCCTGCCACGTGCCAGATTTCTGACTGTCTGGGCTATCTTGCATATAGTTAGGAAGCATTTACAGCAGGGTGGCCTCTTGCAAGGCCAGCAGTTCTCCACCCCACAGGCAGTGGTAGCTGGGACAGATGAGGAGCCAGAAAATGAGCTATTAGCATGTGATGATCTTGCCAGATGGAGGTGGCACAATATACCATGCCACGAGCACAGACCAAGTAGATTGCACATAGCTTTATGACATAAATATACAAGTGTTAAAAAGCTGCACTAAAATGTAAAAGTGATTCACACACAAATACAGGACTGTGCTGACCCATGCATATGCTGGTCATGCTGTGTATCGTACTTATACAACTCAAGTAACACTGTAAAAAGGGAAGGGCAAAATTATCATTATTTGAAGAGGTGGACAAGGGAGTGCAGGGTTGTCATGCTTTCACAGGGAAGTTAGCATAAGTACTGAGGTACGACAAAATAAAACGTGCATTTATGAGTAGTATAGTATCAGAACCTGCTTTGGAGAGAGTTTAATGTTTAGAAGGGCCAAGGTCAGTGGATGTGTTGGATGTACTGAGGGCATAACAGAATGCAGCTAACATGATTCAAACACCTTTTCACAGCTGTTTTCCTCCATAGTTTGATGATGGTCTGGTCATCTCATTGTCCTTATATTGTGTACATTCACTGATCTGTGAATGATGATTGTGATTATTAGGGCTCATCTCATTATTGTTTCTGAATCATTCAATTCGCATGACAAGCAGACCGAAAAACATTGTGAAGATTACTGTATGATACTGTGCACATGCCTGAGCACCTGTGGTCAGCTCAATGCACTTGCTAGAATGGGCAGAGAGAACTTTCATCCCATACTTAACCATCCAAAAATGGAGTTGCTGTTGTGTATGTATTCCCAGCAGCAAACAAAAGTATGGAGGACTGCTATGTTTCACACCTTAAACTACCAATGTAAGCATAATTATACAGTGCCTATATATTATTATTTTGCCATCCATCTTGCAAATGAGTGACTCAATGATGTCCATCATTGTCTGGTGGCTGAGACTTAAGAAAATTATTTTGGGATCTAATTCTCTATCATTTTTCCTGAGATCTTTGGAGGTGAGACAGTCATGGCAGGAGAAGGTGAGGGTAGTGTTCCATTTAAAGATCAGAGTTGGTGGGAAGAGAAGTCCAATACATTTCTGAACATCTTCCATAAGCATTACAGGTTAAGGATCTGGAAAGAAGTCCATACCAGGTCACAGTATAAGGATGATGCCTGGAATAGTTTGGTAAGGCTGTCACTCATGCTTCTAGCATCCCACTTACCAGAAAACAGTGCCGTCACCACTACAGTGACATGAGTCAATGCAAGCCTGACCCCCTTGGCAAATGGGATGCTGAAACTAGGGTGCAGGCATCAACTCAACACTAAGTCTACCATCTTAAAGGTCAACAAATAACCTATCACTGCAAGCTGCTATCTAATTTCTTGTTATGTCCTGTTTATGTCTCTAACCTCTGCAGAAATTGAAAGGAGTAGGGAGAGGCAAACGAGTAGAAAAGATCATCTAAGAGAGCACCAGGGTGAGTATACATGCTGTTGTGATAAATTTCTCTGTTGACATCATAACTGTTGTAGCCATTAAAATAATTCTGTCTAACTTTTTGACGCCAGTGCCTCATCTGTCAGTACTGGCATAGGTTAAGGGTAGCAGTATGACTGTGCAATGTCAGAAGTACACCTTTGCATGCTTCCTCCTGCATTGCTGGACAAGTGAATCATTGTGTTATATCTATGAGCAATGAGATTGTCATGATGGCTGTGGGTTCAATTCCCCCCACCCCCAGAAAAACATGTTGTCAAGGCAAAGTATTTTGTCATCCCACTAATATTAATGCACTACTACAAGGTCCATATATGTAATATCCATAACTAGTAGTAGTTTTTTGGCTATTTTACAGTATATTATAAAAGCTTCTGTCCCTTGTCTGTCACCTGTGCTGGACATATTTATTGTATGAGATTAGCATGTTTATTTTGTATATGTAATTTTAATATTATCAAACCTCAAATAGCATTACTGGCCACAGACACAGATGTGCTATCTTGATAAATATCTCCTGCATTTAGTATTCTCTTGTGTCATACCACTTTTGAGGATGACTTTTAGCTTAGGCTTCCCTCCATATCTTATAATCAAGCAAACAGTATCACTTTCAACATAGTTAAGAATGCAATATTCATTGTGTACATATTTCTCTTTTCCACCCTCTTTGTCACTATCCTTTCTCTTTCAAACATATATTTTATTTATTTATTTTGTTTCTCTCCATTTCTGTCACTTTTATGTGTAGCAGCACAGCAACCTGCACCTCTCCCACTGTCAAGTCCTGTGACACTCCAACAGATGATAGCAGTAATGAATCCTTCACTACCACTACCACCACCACCACCACCACCAGAGGCACCTGTAACATATGTTTCCTAACCTACCACAGTTGCCTCCACATCTCCTGCCCTACATGTACCACCTATATCAGGTAGCCCTGCACAGGAGGGTGGTACAGGGGTACCTGTCAGTAGCAGTACAAGTAGATGTGACACTTTTGTCACCCATCAGGAGCTGGCAGAGCTTATGAGAGAGGTAAAGATAGGTGGTTGGATGCTCACTTTGGCCATCTGGAGACCATGCTTAGTGACTCATTGAATTGTGCTACTGCCCACTGCTGACTCCACCTTCTGGGCTAGGACCAAGTGGTGACATTCCCAGGGTGAAGAGTAATCACTGAAAAGGTCAAAGCTGGCAGAGGCTGCATCTTCATATACCTATTCCTATCCCCCAACCTGGTGTTCCCCTCCCTGTTGTGTCCATGCCTACCCTTGTATGTTGTACAATCCCCCCCATTGTCTTCCCTCTGTTTGTCTGTCTTCCCTCTTTCATTATGTTACCCCACACCATGTCAGTCATGTTTGTCTTTCCCTGCTACCTAGCCTCATCCTCTTATAAACCTCTTACTTCCCTGACTTCCATCCACAGCTTTCCCTTTTCTAAAAAATAAAAAGACACCTGTTCCAAGGAAAAAAAAAAATTACTTCCACCCATACCTCCCAACTTCCCTGATATCTTGTACACATGACGGCTACAAGTATTCATCACAAAAAGTGAAGTTTTTTGACTTTTCATTGAGGATTGAAGTCATTAAATAATTACAACTATTGTTGCAGTTCTCCAGGATTATTGACCTAAGGTGTTGATAGGTATGCTTCAATCCTGGGTCTCTATCAGTTAAGTGAAACTCAGTTCAGCAAACGGCATTTTCAGTACACTTAAATTGAACATGCCATTCGTTAAACTGGTCATATTGAGAGTGCGGTACAGTGAGGATCAGGAAATGTGCCTTTTCCTCACTGTAGTGCGATCTCGGAGTTATTATATATAATTAGTGGGGGGGGTTCCCCCCATATGAGTGGAATTCAATGAATGGCATTTCCGATGGAATGCCATTCGTTGAAGTGTCACTTCTTCTTCTTCTTTCGGCTGCTCCTGTTAGGGGTCACCACAGCAGATCAACTGTTTCCATTTCTTCCTGTCCTCTTCATCTTGCTCTGTCACACCAACCACCTGCATGTCCTCTCTCACCGCTTCCATAAACCTTATCTTAGGCCTTCCTCTTTTCCTGTTATCTGGCAGCTTCATCCTTAGCATATTTTTCCCAATATACTCTGCATCCCTCCTCAGCACTTGTCCAAACCAACATAATCTTGCCTCTCTGGCTTTGTCTCCAAACCTTCCAACCTGGGCTGACCGTCTAATATACTTATTCCTAATCCTGTCCATCCTCGTCACACCCAGTGCAAATCTTAACAGCTTCAACTCTGCCACATCAAGCTCTGATGCCTGCCTTTTTGTCAATGCCATTGTCTCCAGCCCATTTAACATAGCTGGTCTCACTACCCTCTTGTAGACCATCCCTGTCACTCTTACTTGTACTCGTCTGTCACAAATCACTCCTGACACTCTTCTCCACCCACTCCATCCTGCCTGTACTCTCTTCTTCACCTCTCTTCCACACTCACCATTACTCTGAACTGTTGATCCCAAGTATTTAAACTCATCCACCTTCGCCACCTCTACTCCCTGCATCTTCACCATTCTTCTATCCTCCCTCTCATTCAACCACATATATTCTGTCTTAGTCCTGCTGACCTTCATTCCTCTTCTCTCTAGAGCATATCTCCACCTCTCCAGGGTCTCCTCCACCTGTTCCCTACTCTCACTACAGATCACAATGTCATCTGCAAACATCATAGTCCATGGGGACTCCTGTCTGATCTCGTCTGTCAACCTGTCCATCACCATTGCAAATAAGAAAGGGCTCAGAGCTGATCCTTGATGTAATCCCACCTCCACCTTAAACGCATTCGTCACTCCCACCGTAGACCTCACCGCTGTCACACTACCCTCGTACATATCCTGTACCACTCTTACATACTTCTCTGACACTCCCGACTTCCTAATACAATACCACAACTCCTCTCTAGGCACTCTGTCATATGCTTTATCAAAGTCCACAAAGACGCAATGCAACTCCTTCTGACCTTCTCTGTACTTCTCCATCAACACTCTCAGAGCAAACATCGCATCTGTAGTGCTCTTTCCTGGCATGAAACCATACTGCTGATCACTAATCATCACCTCCCTTCTTAACCTAGCTTCCACTACTCTTTCCCATAACTTCATGCTGTGACTGATCAATTTAATCCCTCTGTAGTTACTACAGCTCTGCACATCACCCTTATTCTTAAAAATCGGTACCATTACACTTTTTCTCCATTTCTCAGGCATCCTCTCACTTTCCAAGATTTCATTAAATAATCTAGTTAAAAACTCCACTGCCATTTCACCTAAACACCTCCATGCTTCCACGGGTATGTCATCTGGACCAACAGCCTTTCCATTCTTCATCCTCTTCATAGCTATCTTTGCTAATCCACTGCACTTCATGATTCACTATCCGCAAATCATCCAACCTTCTCTCCCTCTCATTCTCTTCATTCATTAGCCCCTCAAAGTACTCTTTCCATCTGCTCAACACACTCTCCTCACGTGTGTGAAGTGTCACTTCAATGAAGTGATATAACCCCCCAATCCCACCTCTATCCTGCTCTTTCCTTATTTGCTCACCTTGTCTTCAACCCTCTGCCTGATACCCCTTTTCATCTCTGTCCTATACTCCCATTTCCAACATTCAATCTAGTCAAAAATCAGATAAATACAGCACGCATATCTGCTTTGCATGACTGTCTGCTTCAGACTGTTTCATTTTCAAACAGGATACGGCACTGCAGAAGAATAACTACATGATTTGCACAACTGTATACATTTTTTACAACTCTGCTCTGTTTTCCCAAAATTAAAGTAATATTTTCCAGATTTTTTTTCGCTTTTTCTTCAGCCAACTGTGGATAGCTACAACTTGAGAATGAGAGTGGGATAAGTTAAAGTTGGAATGTACTGTGCAGAATTTTAATTTGTTATAAGTTTTGAGAGAGCTAAGGCTGTCATCTTTATGAGTAGATTTATAAGTATGCACCCTTAATAAAGCCTTAGAAAGCTGACAGTCAGATATAACATTTCGGCATGTTTTAGCAATCCTGCGATGTATTTGCTACTCAAAAGAATAAACACCATAGCAGTGCCAACATAAATGGTCATCTGTCTTATTCTATCAAATGTCTTACACTGAAACTGCCTGCAAAGCCATTCTCTCTATCAGAGCATACTTCTTCAATGGTAGAATTTGAAAGTGTATGTGCACTTCTGTTTAGTGTGCCTCAGTCTTCAGTGGACAGGTTGCGCTGCTGCATTCCAGTAAATAACATTGCATTCCAATTTAGGTGTATGCTGCTGACTGATTTTTTTTTTTAACAAAAACTTGCTTTTTTTAATTTATAAATAAAACATAACCAAAACACCACTCTGGAATCCAAGAAACAAATCTTTATTAGACCGAGCGCTTATTTTATCTAATTACTAAAATTTCTCCAGCATCATAATTATTTGATTTTCTAAAAAGGGTCTATATTAAATGAACAAAGTGACAAAAAGAGCAAACGCTCTTTCATCAACACATAAAAGCCGAAACCACAAAACAGCGAAGTAACGGAATATCGATTTTTTTTCCCAGGGAAAATATCGCTGGGCCGTTCTCAGGACTTTGCCATTTTCTCCATTGTGATGTGATCTCGAAGTTGGTATAGTTAAGTAGGGGAGGTGTGGGGGGAGAAGCCCCCCACTTTATTTTGCCTTAACATTTTTTTTTTTTTTTTTTTGAGCAGCAATTTTTTTTCCCTGGGAAAAAAATCACTGTACTGTAACTTCGCTGTTTTGTGGTTTCGCATTTATCTGTTGATGAAAGAGTGTTCACTCTTTTGTCATTTCGTTCATTTAATATAGACCCTCTAAAAAGCCCTCACTCCCTAACAGGTGAATGTGTGCAATTATGTGCGCTGGCTTTTTTATAGGCCACACTAATAAAAAATAGATTATCACTGATCTTTTTCTCAGTAGATACTGAGTCACTACTCTTTGTTTTTCAGCATTAGTGAAATTTAACAATGTCCTGTGGATTTCTTTTCCTATTAGGTCATCATGGGGCAAGGTTTCCCTCTGTTTCCCTCTGTCTCCTTTACTTTTGTTATTCATTTTTGGAACCTTTAGTATGATGCATAAAAAAGGATTCTATGTTCAGTCTGTGACAGTGGAGAGGAAACACTTCATATTACTTATTTATGCTGAAGACATCCTTTTAATTCGCAGTGCCCACTTACCTCAAACTGTTGAGCTCTGCATATGATTGATAATTATTCATTGTTGCCAAATTATAAATTAAGCAAGAACATTTTTTTCACTACTCCCACCTTAATTTAGAGGACTTGTCTCCCCACGGTTTATCTAGTCATCTGTTGGCCTCATGTACCTGCCTCATTCGTAACAACCTTTTTACATTTAAGTATTTTTATTTTTTTCTGTCACTACTATGTCTATTTAATGTGCTTCCCAGTAATGACTTTTGTGTTTTCAGTAAAATATTTTGTGTGCATTATTTCGGTTGCTTCTGCTTCAAGGAAAAGTTGAACTAGAATCCTATCAGCAACATTGCAAAGGTTCTTCAGTAAAATGGAAGAGATAGACTTGTGAGTGACTCCTCTGAAATATCTGATCCTCACGCTGGTCTTCTACTGAGTTCAATACCAGTGAGCTATGTCACTGGAAAGGCGCACAGAAAGCATGGTTTCATAGGTATGGAGCTGTCAACCCTTAGATAATCATAACCAATGGATTTTGTCATTTTAATGTGGCTTCTTACTACAACAGGCCAAACACAGCAGTGGCTCATTAATTAAGTACTAGCAGATATAGTATCAAGTATATAAAACTCCTCTTATCAAGCAGCACTACTTTCTTCTACAATATGTAGACTCTCTTTAATCCAGCACCCAAATAAGCACTATTACCTTTAGGCAATTGAACTTACTGTACTCACTGTACTCACTAGACATAGCTACAGTGCCTGAATCTAATTATTACAGCTGTGAAATCGACATTAGGTTAAGTTTTCCATGTTCTATATTTAATAAATCATGTGCCAGTAATAAAAACCAAAATGCCTGCCTCCTATAATTGAGAAATTGTTCAGAGGCACAGATGTATAAGCATGAGGAAGGATGTTTTTGCAGTGTTGAACTAAGTATGTGAACCACACCTGTGCTGTCACGTCTTGCCAGTGATATGTTGTTTCAGGGCCCCACCTAAATGCTGTCAGCCCCTTTCTTCTTCAAAACACACAAAACACATAGCCTTTTCCTTAGTCATCCCAAAGAAAAACACAGTCATCTTGTATTTATACAACAACAAGAGAAAAGTGTGAATAAAAACAGTTTGATTCTTCAGATTATGAAATTGCAAGATATGGGTGAATCAGAGTAGCAGATGTAAACTAAAAAATGAAATCTACATGTATATACATATGTATATATGCATAGATAGATGCACCTTCACACACACACACACACACACACACACATACACACACACACATATATATATATATATGTATAAACATACATTTTTTTTAAGTTAGGCACTAAAGCAGTCACACTGAACGTTTGCTGAGGAAACTGAAGGGTTAAACACTAGAATGTTTCTGAACTCGAGAGTGCAGAGACATCTGTTAACTGGAATAAGTGCTGGCTCTAACTCAGAGAGTAGGGTGGAATGGAGAGTCAAGCTGGGAGACAAAATTAATTCAAATCCTTGACAGATGGGGAAAGCAAAAGCTCTGATGCAGGTTTAATTTCCTGATAAATATAGTTTAACCTTACCAAAGCCCTGTAGGGAGACAAGATAAAGTCTACCTTATATTTGGACTGTACATAGACCTTGTCAGGCTGCATAGGTTAAAATACATAGTGTGTTACATGTGCTTCTGCATGAAATTAACATTGGAAAGTACATTTTTTGAGCGACCGTGGGCTAAAAGGAGAAGGTACTATTACAATTACATATTATAATAATTTTAATAGTACCTTCTCCTTTGAGCGACCGTGGGCTAAAAGGAGAAGGTACTATTAAAATTATTATAATATGTAATTGTTCACAGACAAATGAAACATCTTCAATATATAAAACAGACTAGAAATTTGTAGCTGCATAACTATGCTAACTAAAGGTTTGGGTAGAATTATGCAAATTACTTTACAGTCAGTTACCATTTTATTTTGTAACATTAGCAACTGAAGTTTGCAAATAAATATTGCAGGAGAATGAATTTGAATATTGCATAGTTTTGTTTGTTCTTGATTTGTTGACACAAAGAATTCCATCCAGCAGGAGTAATCCTGTTGAAAGCTCTTTTTCAACTACTAAACCCAAGGTCTAAGGCAGGTGTTCTAAGGTGCAATCAGCCTTGCTTTTGAAGTGTCAAGGTGTACAATTTATATGTTAATGGCAGGTAATGCTCCTGATATAACACTCTTGAATGTTGAGTGGGCTCCTGATGCAACAATCTGAATGTCAGATTGCCCTCCTGATTTGACAGTTTAGATACCAGATTGGACTCCTGTTATAACAGTTTGAATGTCAGAGTGGGCTCCTGATGTAACTGTCTAAATACATGAGTGAGCTCATGATGTAACAGTGTGAATGGTGAGTAATAGTGCTACACTCACAGTTTAAAGCAACTGCAAACATACCAGCTTTCATCAGTATCAGATCCAGATTTAGAGCATGTCCCAATCCCTGCACCATCTGACATTGTGGCTACTAGCTCTGCCCCCTCCCCATTTGCTTAAATGGTGTGGTCTCCTCAAATACTGCCTTTATAGCTTATTCTCAGTGTTGGTAGTTTTCATAGAGCTGTCACTGACAATAAAGCACACCACAAGTGATTATAAGAGTAAATAAGAGTAGAAAGAATGCATAATGTATAATAATTATCTATCAAATAAAGTAGGTATCTCCATGAAACTATTAGGATTACAAATAAAATCACTGTTAAAACTGTTCTGAGTGCAACTGTTCTTCTAAGTAGCATTGACGACACAATCAATGAGCAAGATACCTGTTTAAGAAAACTTTTTTAAAATAAAAGTATAAATTTAGTAAATGGAAGCAAATCATAAATGCAGCTATAAAACTGGGTCTTAGAAAAATAGAGAAGGGGGCCATGGCCAAGAAATCTGACAATAGCAGAAATCCATAGCTCTGCTTAGATTTTAATATACTGACAGGGAATATACTTTAATTTTTAGAAAAATCTAAATAAAAGTATACTAAAAGTTAGTAAATAAAAAATCAATAGTCCCAACGGAACTAATGGTGCTGATTAACAAAAATGTAAAGCAACTTAAGACAAAACAGCACCAAAGCACAACTGTAACCATAAAACACAGTTTTAATAAATACAGAGTAAACGCTTTCACACAATCAGTGTGCTTCTTCAGACAGTTTATCTAAAAAACAAGTGAAATAAATAGCATAGGTACTATCAATTAAAAATACAAACCATCCAATGAAAAAATACATTCAATTAAAACAAAATAAAATCATGGCTTATTTAAAGAGACCTCTCGCTTTCAAAGCTGGTTTAATGGAAACTCTCCCATTAATACCAGGAAACCTATCTGCTTGTATGCTAATTATCCAGGGCAACTCATGTTCCTCATAAAATTCCGGAAATCTCCTCCACGGATGTCCCAATTCACCATCTCACTCACTCTAAACCCAAAAACATGGTCATTCCCATATTCTACAACGTGCTTAGCCAAAGCATTGGGTTCTTCTAATCTATGTATACAATATGTATGTTCCATCATTCTTTCTAACAGGGACCTGTTGGTCTTACCTACATAAAAACAGGCACTGCATTTAGCCAGATAGATTAGGTACCTGGAATGACAATCAGCAATAACATTAAACCGAAACATCTTGTTGGTGACCGGGTGGAGAAAGTCCACAAATGGATCTATAAAATCACAAAAATTACATTTAGGGCAGCAGCGTATTAAGGGAGAATTAACTGTATTACCTCTAGGGTGCATGGAATTTTTATAACATAAACGTCTCTTTAAAGATTTTTTTTTATTTTTAAAAACTAAACCTAGGCTGCTCATCAACAACAGAGCAAATGTTATCATCTAGATGTAAAATAGACCAATTATTCTTCATAACCTGTATAATTTTGTTAACATCACTAGTATAGCAAATAGACATGGGTAGTGTTTTGGTAACTGCAGGTGTATGGCTAAATTCCTCAATTCACATGCAGGGCATGTGATTGTTTTTATGTAGGGAAGACTAACAGGTCTCTGTTAGAGAGAATGAGAGAATATACATATTGTATACATAGATTAGATGAATATGGGAATGACCATATTTTTGGGTTAAGAGTGATTGAGATGGTGAATTGTGACATCCGTGGGGGAGATTTCAGGAATTTTACTGAGGAATGTGAGTTGTCCTGGATAATTAGTATGCAAACAAATAGGTGTCCTGGTATTAATGGGAGAGTTTCCATTAAACCAGCTTTGAAAGTAAGAGGTCTCTTTAAATAAGCCATGATTTTATTTTGTTTTAATTGAATGTATTTTTTCATTGGATGGTTTGTATTTTTAATTGATAGTACCTATGCTATTTATTTCACTTGTTTTTGAGATAAACTGTCTGAAGAAGCACAGTGGTTGTGTGAAAGCGCTTGCTCTGTATTTATTAAAACTGTGTTTTATGGTTACAGTCTTGCTTTGGTGCTGTTTTGTCTTTAGTTGCTATACTAAAAGTTAGATTAACATAGACTCTTTATTATTTTCTAAAAATTAATACACTGTCAAGAGAATTTTTTAGTTATTCCTGTCACGAAGTTTTCTACTGGAGATCTCAAGATGAGCAACTCTAAGAACCCGAAAGAACTACATCTTATAATACAAACATTCAAGAACTGTCACTAAAAACATGAGCAACGTGAAGAACCCACACCAGGAGAGTGCAGTGAAGAAAGAACTACATCTTATAACAACAAACATCCAAGAACTGTCACTAAAATGGACAAATTCAAAAACAAAATGGATGTTATCAAACAAGAATACAGTAAACAACTGGAACTTCTAAATGGAATAGTAAAAAAGCAATCTGAACAGATTCTTGCCTCAGAGGAAACAGTAACTGACCTAGATACTAGAGTGACAGAAAATGAACATCACAATGAATTTCTTCTGAAACAAAACGCCAGGCTGATTGAGAAACTGGAAGATCTTGAAAGTAGATCACGGAGGAATAACATAAGAATATATGGAATTCCTGAGAAAGAAGAGGGTGCTAACATGATTCACTTCCTCAATAAGTGGTTTTCATTTGTACCAAACATGCCTGAATCCCTCTCTTTTGGAACTGAGAGGGCTCATCGGTCCCTGGCAAATCCAGCTTCATCTCTGAGTTCACCTAACCCCAGGTCTACAATAGTTAGATTTCTTTCCTCGCAAGACAAGGACTTAGTGCTGAAATCATCTTGGACTAATTCCCCTATCAAGATGGGTGAAAAAGGATTTTTTTTGACAATGACTCCACCTCTACAGTCATATCCAGAAGAAAGGAGCGTTTTCCTCTAATTAAGTCCTTGAAAAAAGCCAATATTAAAGTTATTTTTCCTGCAATAATAAAAATCACCTTGCCAGAAGGAGTGAAGATCTTTGCAGTAGAATTTATCCAAAAGAAGAAAATACTGTCAGACATAGAAGAAATGGAATGGCCATCCTAGAGTTTAAAGAGACAGGCAACCAAAAATGGATGGTCTGTGAAGGAAGGAGCAAACAAAACTAAGAAACTAAATTTCAAATGAATAAATTACTTATAATTTTAAATGCTTTGTTTTATGAATCATTATATATTTGATTCTGGAAAGTATGCTGTAAGGTAATGTGAATCATTTTTATTATTAACTTTCTCTTTTCCTTTCTATATTTACTTCTTCTAATTACATATAGTACTAAGCATTTAAATAACATTCTCTCTCTCTCTTCTTTCTTCCTATTCTTTTTTGTTACCAATGTTCCTTTTCTCTCTTTTTCCCATTATAAGTACTTTACATACTTATCCCTTCTTTATAAAGACAAATGATATATGTCTTCTAATTCTTCAGTAATAGTATTTTCTTCTTATTTCTGCTTTTCCCGGTTAGGGGTCACCACAGCAGATCACCTGTCCACTCATGATTGGCAGTGGAGTTTTATGGTGTTGAATTGCCAGCCCAGAGCCCAACCTTCAACAGAAGGCACACACATGCACGCACAGCTAGGGCCAATTTAGAGTATCCAATCCACCTACAGCATGTCTTTAAGATGTGGGAGAAAACCAAAGCACCCGGAGGAAACCCACGCGACCACAGGGAGGACATGCAGACTCCACACATAAGGCACCCCAGCTGAGAATTGAACTGGAGAACCTCTTGCTGTGAGGTGGCAACACTAACCACTGTGCCACTGCAGCCGGCCTCTTCAGTAATAGTATAATTTGACTTAATACCAAAGTGCATTTTTTCCTAGTGGGTCAGTGGTGGGGTAACAAGGTTTTTCTGATTAGTGTTTCTAACTAGATATTTTAGACTCTTTGTTTAGACACATTTAAACATTAATACAGTGCATTATGGTGTTTTATAGATAGCTAAATGTAAGTTTTATATATATATATATATATATATATATATATATATATATATATATATATATATATATATATTAGGTTCCTTTCTCTCTCTCTCTCTCTGGCCTGGTTAACTGGTGGGTAAATGACTGAAATGTTATATTATGAATTCTGATTTGAGGCAGCTGTTGTTACTTCTAAATAGCTGTTTTTATATATAAGAGTTAATTTTTCATGATGTTGATGTTTTATGAGGAAACTGGTGGTCTGTGTGACTGTTCTGATTGTGGAGATTCATGACATGCACTGAACAAGGCAGCTTGAGTGGGTTTTTTTTCTGTAAACTCTAAAAGATTCAAGATCTGAATTTCCTGCCGAAAATGCTTTTTTCCTTCACTAGAGACAACTTCTGTTGTGCATGAGCCTATTTAGATATTTTATAACAAGTTTATGAAGCTGCAGCTTGAGGAAACAACAGTGATGACATCATTTGAACTTTTGAACTTGTTAAATGGTTGTACTTAGAATTCTTTTCTCTTGAAATTCTGTTATCCTTCACTAGATACTTTAAATGGTAAATAATTAGTTCTGTTAAACACTTTGTTCAGAACTAAATAATTAGTTTTGATAAAAGTGTTTAACACCTTTGAAAATACCTATGTTCTCTTATAGATGCATACATTCTGCAGATTCAGTGACACTATTAGTAACTAAATGACATCAAGTGAACTAGGAGCTGCATTAGAAAATTAATTATGCATATTAACATCAGATTTATGTTATATAACTAAACCTTTAGTAACTAAACAGAGGGTTGTGAGACCCCTTTTCTCTCTCTCCCCCCCCCCCTTCCTGATGAAAGACGTCAACACAGATATTGTTAGGGTTGCCACCTTTTCAAATGGCCAAAGTGGGACATTTTTGGTACAAACATCAGATTTCACAGGCCGACACATACCCACGGCCAGTACAAAGGAAAGAACTTAACTTTTTTACCTAAATAAAAGCTTATTCTTGTAGCATTTTAGTTGTTTATTCTGTTTCTTATAACATTTAGGTATTCCAGATACAGAATAACTGTTTTATGCAACTATTACATAAAATATAGGAAATAATTTTGTCCTAAAATCTCAGGACATTTGCTATTTTTACAATTTTTTGTCAGGACACAACTGCCCAAAGAGGGACTGTCCCTCGCAAAGTGGGACAGGTGGTACACCTAGATATTGTTAATACATATGAGTACTATGTGCATATTTGCAAAATATAATACTTATGTTGTAATAAGTGTTTTAGATATATATATATATATATATATATATATATATATATATATATATATATATATTCAACAGATCCTTACATGAAAAATTTTAGATGACTGACAAAATGGTTAAATTATCTGATGTTTTTTGAAAAGTCTTGGAAATAATAACAATCTTCTTTACCTTCAGCTTCTAATGTTTGTACATACTTTGATCTGATGTGTATTTCTGGCATATCTATGTATTAGAGGTGCTATTATCATATGTGACATATTAATATAGCTTCAGATATATTGGACACTCTCATTCTAATGTATATTTCATGGATTCAGATTTCTTTAGTTGCTTTCATAATGCTTTTCTTTTTTGTTTTTATACCATATTCTAAGCAGAGATGCATAATTTGTGTCATTTGGTATTGGAGAGGAGGTGGATGGATGGTTTAGTTAAGTTTTTAACTAAACCAGAAACTTTATGTTTCATGTATATGTTTATAAATAGTTTTGGGTTTTTGAAAGATGTGCTTAATACACATTATGCACCCATGATAAGAAAGTTTTCAGTAGATTTCAAGTCAACATGGAAGAAAGGTCTTTCAGTTAGTAATAACATACACATTATAGTCAATGGCTTATAAATGTTTATAATTGAATATTAATGGTTTGAACAGTAATGTCAAAAGAGCTGGTTTGCTTAAATATATCAAAATGCATAAAGCCCAGATCATCTTTTTACAGGAAACCCATCTATTAAAAACAGATCTACAAAAATACTCATTCAATGGCTATGCCATTCTGGCTGATTTTTATTCTATGGAAAATACTTATACTATGCCAAGGATTAAAGATGAAATTTCAGATAAAGATGGGATGCTAAGCATGGTTATTTTGGAAATCAATAGGAAGTATTATACTTTGATTAATACATACTGGATACCAGGACTGAGTACTAAATATGTTGACAAATATCTGGACCTGATTACTTTAAATACAAAAGGGGAAATTATAGCAACAGGTGATTTTAATTGCCTATTATCAGGCAATGATACTTCTAAAAATGGTGAAATAAAACTAACATCTCAAGCCAAGAAGTTAAATGACTTTACAAACCAGATGAACCTTAATGGTCTAAGGGAACATTATTCTTTATTCTATGCTCACTATTCATATCGGTTTGGTACACAAACAAACATTGATAAGGTCTTTGTATCAAATAATATATACTGTAAAATAAGTGACATATCTATAATGACTTGTCCACTTTCGGACCATAATGCTATAAACTTTACATTAACTACACAGATGATTTAAGATTTCTACAGAGAATTCCTGCTTGCATAACTTAGTTAAATGACTTTAGGAAATGGATAATGAAAGAAATATGCATGTTTATGGAAACATATGATAATGGTGAAGTGACTGATACTATAATATGGGACACCTTTAAAGTTTATATATATATATATATATATATATATATATATATATATATATATATATATATATATGGTTTAATAAAATCTTGGTACCTTAAAAAAAGGAGAGAGTGAGACAAAAAACTTTTTTGACTTACAAAAAAATAGACAAGATAAAAATAGATGCAAAATCAAATAAAGCAGCACATAATGAAATTACTAAGTTAAATCAAAAATGCTTAGAAGTTCTGAATCATAAGGTAGCCAAAAACCTGGACAAATTGAAATTGCAATTTTATGCTGTAAATCCCAAATATCTACATAAAATAGTGGTAAGATCCAAACAAAAATAAACAATCAAAATCGTATTAATGCGATTAAATATAAAAGTGATGGTTCAGTTAAGAGTACATCTAACTTAATTGGCATATTAGAAGTGTTCATAAACTGCTATAAAGATATAAATAATAACACACCACTTTTGAAGACAGATAATGTAATAAATACTTTTATTCAAGAAAATATAACTACTAAGGTGTCAGTGCAACAAAATAACATACTAAATAAACAAATAACACTAAAAGAAGTGAAAGAGCAAATAAAAAATGTAAAAGATAATAAAGCTCCAGGACTGGAATGAGTGCCTTTACTATGATTAAGCAAAAATGTAAACACCCCCATCATGGAAATACTGAATTATCTCCCCCATATTAAAACAACGTAAGGACCCCAAATCTTGTGATTCATATAGGCCAATTTCATTGCTAAACACTGATTATAAAATTTTCATGACAATATTAGCTAATAGGATAAAGAAAATATTACTTAATCTAATGCATAATGATCATAGAGGGTTCATTCTTCATAGAAAAGTGCAAGATAACATTATTAAATGGTTTACTATTGTTTATTCGATTGGCAAAACATTTGCTATTCGAAACAATGAAAAGTAAACCCAAACACAAACATTCCAACTGGCCACAATGCCGACCCAAATGATGGACACATTTGAGTTGACATTGTGGCCAAAACCATCACGTGATAGCCATATAGGAACTGATGTAAATCAGACTCTTATATGACATATCATGTTTTTGCAGGGGGAGAAGCCCCCCCTACACCCCCCACACACACACCCACTAATGTAGTCTAACTCCAAGATTGCACTATAGTGGGGATATGGATGAATTTCCAATCCCCACTCTACCGTGATCTCCGTGCAGATAGTCAAATACACTTATGCGAATGCACTACTGCATTTGCATAAGTGTGTTCGACTATCCCATCCATTTATGTTTTGTGCACGACATTCTGCTTTATGGCAGCAGGGCTGCCGACAGAATGTTGTTTGCACAAACCATAGTAAATCTTATTAAATTACTATCATTACTAGACATAGCATGCAGATACAAAAAACAACTAACTATTATCAGCCTAGACATAGAAAAGGCTTTTGATTCTATTAGTTGGTCTTCTCTACAAAGAATTCTGATTGGTTTTGAATTCTCCTCAGATTTTGTCAACTTATTAATCAAAATTTATAGTGGGGCACAAGCTTATGTGAAAATCGGATCATGTCTATCCTCACCACTAGAAATCCTCAAGTGAACTAGACAAGGCTGTCCTTTGTCACCATTATTGTTTGTTCTTTCAATGGAACCTTTTGCTACATATATCAGAAACAAACAAAATATAAAAGGCTTTCAAATTAATAAGGACTATTGTCCTAAGCTACAATTATGTGCTGATGATATGTTGTTAACATTGGGTGATATTGATGGTTCTTTGCATGATGTTATAAATACCTTAAGCAAGTTTGAAAGAATTTCAGGGCTTAAATTTAATCATAATAAATCTAAAACATTACTAATTAACAAAAAGAGCAACACAAAAACTAAGAGAGAATAGCCTGTTTAATTGGGAGAATGATGCATTAGAATATTTGGGTGCCAGTATAAAGAGTACATGGAAATAATCTGTTAAACTAAACTATAATAATTTAATAACCACCATTAGTGAACTAATCAAAAGATGGAATAAAGTGTTCTTCACAATGGAGGATAGGCTCTCTTTAATTAAAATGATAATTTTACCTAAAATTTTGTTTTATATACAGTCATTGATACTACCCCCTCCCAAAAATTTATTTAAAAATTAGATTCCATGCTACTTAAATTTTTATGGTTCCCCTTAAAATCTAGGATTGCATATAAATACCACATCAGAGCTTGGAAGAGTAATGGGAAAGCATTCCCTACCTTAGATCTTTATTCCAAATCAGTTATAAAAATTAATGGAATATTATCGTGCTTCCTAAACCTGGTGGACTTCTTTGAGACAGTTATCAAGGCTATAGACGAGGGAAAGGTGGTACACATAGCCTACCTAGACCTCACAAAGGCCTTTGACACCATTCCTCATTCTGGTATTATAGACAAGCTCACCAGCCTGAACATAAACCCCTACATTACAAGATGGGTTGCCAACTGGCTCACGGACAAAGCCCACATGGTAAGAGTTGCAGGAGCTAGGTCTGACTCTAAACCAGTTACAAGTGGCATTCCCCAGGGCTCAGTCATAGGACCCCTGCTGTTCGGCATATACTTCTCAGAGGTATAGGCAACCACAGGAGGACTAAGGCTGACCAAGTTCGCAGATGACTGCAAACTAGGGGCTATAATTGACTCCCCAGCTGACACCGACATCCTCCAAAAGGGTCTCACTGAGACAGATACCTGGTGTCAAAATCATGGCCTCAAGCTAAATGCCAAAAAGTGCATAGTTATACCCTTTGGAAAAAACAAACTACCCACAAACTACCACAGAGGTGGTAGTCCCCTAAATACGGAAGATGTAATAAGGGATCTGGGGACCCAAGTAGATAGTAATCTCTCCTTTGATAATCACATTGCCAAAGTGGTTAGAAAATCCTTCTACCCACTTCTTCCACCTTATAACAAAAGGGTTTGCATCCAGATCAAAAGAGGTCATTGTGCCCCTCTACTCATCGCTCATCAGACCCATCATAGAGCACAAAGGTCATTTGGGATGTATCTTACAAGACACCTGCAACAGCTGGAAAGACCACAGAAGTACCTCACCAAGAGGATCACTGGCCTCAAACAGATGCCCTATGCAGCTCGACTGAAGAAACTCTAGCTGTACTCGGTTGCATACCGCCTACTCAGAGGTGATCTCTGCCTGACATACAAGGCCTTGTCCAACCCAGAACTGATGGACATGCTCCACCTAAAGAAAACCTTATCCCCTCGAGCCACACGCTCTAGGGATCTAAACCTCACCACAACAAGAAATAGGACATGCTGGAGGGATAGATTCCTGTCACAGAGACTTCCCATGCTCTGGAACAAGATTCCAGTCTATATTAGGCAGAGCTCCTCACTAATACTCTTCAAGAGAAACCTTGAAGAGTGGATGGGAAACAGAAAGTTTACCCCGGGGATCACTTCAGTGGCTCTGCTGGACAGAGGCACAGGGAACTAATCTAAGGGGGCAGCGAAAGCCAACACATTCTGGCTAAGCTTATAAATGCCTTTGGGCAGATAGCCTAGTATCTACCTATGAACCTATGAACCTATTACATTGGATCACACCTATCTATATATCTGGCTGAAAAACAATACATGAGATTCATATAACTGATGTTAGAACTATAGAAAATCAATTTAAGGAACAATATGGAATAAGTAGAGTTCATTGACTTTTACGTGAATTTTTTTTATTTAATAAAAGGTTTGATCATTTTTCGTATGGCATTAATCAAATATTTAATAACTTAAAATATAATTGATTGTAATTACAACATTAAACAATTTCTATTTCTTATATTCCCTATGGCATACTCCCCTGATTGCCTAGATTCTTTCAACATCAATGTGATGCAAAAATTAAAGGAAAATAACCTGATATTCTGGCATCAGTTTATTGAAAATAAGAGTATTAAACCACTAAACTCTCTTTTATGTAGTTTTGATAATAGTCAAGACAGTTGGTTGTCTATACACTCATTACGGCAGTTTATAGAAAACAAAATGAGAGTATTAATCAACCTAGAGACTGAATCTATACCTAGTTTGATTCAGCTTTTTATTTGGTGTCTTAAAATGACAGATAATCAAAAATTAAGTATCTCACCTATCTATAACATACTAAGAGAAGACACTCTAAAGTTTGACTCAGAATTTTGGAATTACTATGTAAAGATTAATGGAGAACAAATATCCGATAAATCCAAAAAATTGTTATTGAATTCTACATATGGTACCTCTTCTTCATTATATTCGAGATTGTATTCATGGAAATTTATGAATAGGAGTTTCTATACTCCACATAAAATAAATCTTATGCTCAAAAACAGTGAAAGTAAATGTTGGAAATGTAATGAATTACTAGAAGCCAACTGGATTCACATGTTCATTGAATGTAGAAATATTCAGATATTTTGTAAATGCTTTATGATCTGATAGCTGTCATATTTCTTGCTAAGAAGATATACTGCAGTGGGAGCTGTACCCACAAGGGCACCAACCAAAACATAATATTTGAATGCAGGAGCATGTGCCTAAGTTTAATTTTGTTATGCCTTATTTTAGCAATTTCAGTGAAAATTATCACTTTCAAAAAAACTGCACTGAATTTGAATTGACAACTTGCATTCTACAAGTAGAAATGACCACATTAGTGACATTTTCCTATAGTGCCAAAAGGTGAACAGTACCAATAAAATAATTATTCCATGACCTGGAAGGTGGCGCTGGAAGTCCAGAAGTAGAAAAGCCAGATAAAATGTTAATGTTCCTTCTTCTGCCCAAGCAGAAAATAAAAGGCTCCAATCAAGTAAAAATTCTTGTTTTAATAAAACAATCAATCACACCAAGCGCTTTCGCTCAGCGTAGTGCTGAGCAAAAAGCTCAGCACTACGCTGAGCGAAAGTGCTTGGTGTGATTGATTGTTTTATTAAAACAAGAATTTTTACTTGATTGGAGCGTTTTATTTTCTACTTGGGCAGAAGAAGGAACATTAACATTTTATCTGGCTTTTCTACTTCTGGACTTCCAGCGCCACCTTCCAGGTCGTGGAATAATTATTTTATTTTCCTATAGTGATTACACTGGAGACATTACTGTGCTTAGCAAGGGGCCCCTTTGTTTATCTTTATTTTCTTTTTCAGTTTTAATTACCCAGTTTTATAATTTTAAAGGATGGTCTAGTTTTGTTTCTTGGTATTTTTTGAAAAATAAAATAGACCCTCCCCTTATTTATTGATAGAGGAATATTCATTCCACATATTGTACTTTCAGAAATGGTTAGATACTGAATATGGATATCTATTTGCAGATATTCATGGGTGCATGCTTGTGTGTGTGTGTGTGTGTGTGTGTGTGTGTGTGTGTATGTGTGTGTGTGTGTGTGTGTGTGTGTGTGTTTTAAGTCAAGAAAGCAATATTTGGCATTGCCAAACTTACTTGAATGGAGCTATTCTAAAATATACAAAATGTACTTTTTTTAACATGGAGTGAGGGATTGACTTGAGCTGTAGCATTTTGAATTGCATTTTGTATAAAAAGACAACAATACACAAATACATTAATGGTATTTTGTTATGCTGAAGCTGGTTAATGTTTTCTTTTTAATGTAAGACCACAGCCTCTGCTTAGGGTAAGACTGAAGATTTAGCTTGTGCTATATGTTCTATCTCTGTATGCACATTTTATTGATCCAATGTTGA
Organism: Protopterus annectens; assembly: GCF_019279795.1. NCBI lineage: Eukaryota > Metazoa > Chordata > Ceratodontiformes > Protopteridae > Protopterus > Protopterus annectens. The sequence continues at coordinate 1,815,389,298 of NC_056739.1, forward strand.
ACTGTTAAATGTCATTGCTACTGTACTGCACAATTTTCAGTAATTTACTTGGTTGCTTTCATGTCCTATACTACATTAACTGTTTTTCACAATTTATGCACATGCTTCTCTTCTTTTGTATGCATACTTCCTTTATGTTTGTAAATTTGTACATCTTTGACTATGTTTTCTTGCAGGAAAAAAAGAAGACCCCCCTCCCCAGCAGACAAATATCCGTGGCTATATCTTCTAGTCTAAAAATGTGCCTTCCATATAATAATTTATGGAGCTTCTCTGACAGCAAAGAGGAGGTATGGTATTTACTGGTCCCAGTTTTGCAATCTTCCTCAATAAGTTTTCTTTTTTTTTAACATTTGTTTTATTTTATTAAAATCTTTGTGATGTGTTATATTCATACAATCTGAAACATATCGAAAGTTAAACAATACATTTTAAAACTATTTACAATATGTACACAATTGCTGAATTCTTATTTAATACATATCTCAATATGAATGTTAATAAATAAATTAACTAATTATATAGTTGTTAAATTATAGCATTAACAATGTTCTGATAAAAAATTAATAACTGATAGAACTTTAGTCCAATGATTCTTCTGAGTAGTCCTAGGATATATTCTGCTTTCCTTTATTCTAGTCTTTTGGAAGATTGTTTCTTTTAACAATGACAAAAATTCTTCAAACTAAGGTGGTGATGAGTGTTTCCACTTCTTAGTTATGTTTTTTTCTTGGCATAACAGTGCAAAATAGATACTGGGTTTTATTGTCTATTTTAGAAGTTCCTGTTATATTAAATAAAACTAACATTTTTGCTAAAGAGAATATTTCAAATCATAATGCTCTTAAAAGTCTCAAAATATTTCCAAAAAAGGTTTTGTTTGTGAACATTTGAAAATATATATGTGACCAATCTGCATTAAAAGATTCCAAACACCATCAACATTGTATGTCCTTATTATTATTAAACTTGGCTATTCAGTTAGGAGTTAAGGAAAGCCCTATATAGAAATTTCCAAGTGAAAATATTCCAATACTATGACCATGAGGTATATTTTTTAGTTCAATAATTATTTTTGTATTATGTCCTAGGTTAAGGTGTTTCTAAATGTTATTATTATTATTATTATTATTAACATAAGACATAAGAATTTGATATAGTTTAGAAATAATATTCTCTGTTTTTTTGCTCATTGTATGTAATTTCATTATGTGTGTGTGTGTGTGTGTGTGTGTGTGTGTGTGTGTGTGTGTGTGTGTGTGTGTGTGTGTGTGTGTGAGTGTGTAAATTTAAAATAGTTTTATTTTTGTTTTGGTATGGAGATACTATGAGATATTTATTTTAAGCATATGTTTTAACATTATATAAATAAATCCAAACTTGAGAATCTAAATTATATTAATTTCTAAGATATCATGTTTCTTTAATTCCTAAATCAATAAAGCATTGTTGTCAGCAGTCAGCAATGGTTTCTTACTTTCCAGTTATTGATTCTAATAGTAGCAATTTTATCCAAAAAAGTCTTGTGTTATTTTTATTGGAATATTCAGCTCATACAAGGGTTCCAAATCCATGTTACCTATAATTGTGTTTTTGAATGCTTTTTAGTTTGATTCAGATGGAGAAGAGATTTATTTTTTATTGATAACAATTACATATATAATACCAGAAAAGATGATCATTTCCAGTAAAATTTGTTCTATCAACTTTCATTTTTTCATGAAAGATAGACATGTTTAAAGTCTTCTAATTTGTGTTGTCCCGGTCCCCTTCAATAATACACATCACACCAAATGACATTTGACGACCTTTATTAAATTTCCATAACATAGCTTTGATCACCAACTTTATTAATTACAACTATGCATGATATAATTGATTCTAAATACATTATAACATCCTTGTAATGTTAATCGGGGCAGCGTACCTACTCACCCTGCTCCAGTAAGCAGCGTCCATACCTCTGCTCACTTACTTTACTTATGAAGCAGCATCCCATCTCACTTCATACACCATTCATTATAATGTTAATCATGGCAGCGTACCTACTCACCCTGCCCAACAAGCAGAGTCCATACCTCTGCTCACTTACTTTACTTATGAAGCAGCGTCCCAACTCACTTCATACACCATCCATTGAATTTACCTTCCACCAAATAGGCACCATCCTTACCTCAGCTTGTTTATCTATTCAGCAAGCTTCCTCCAACTACTCATTTCCTTTCCCCAGATCCTTGAAATGAACATCCAGACATCAGAGGGGAAACAGAAGAGGGCAAACCTATCCCTCTTCTCCGCCAACCAGCCTGACCAGGCTGTTCCCCCTTCCTACTACCCAAAATTGTGAAGGGTCAAGCCAAGCATCATTTGGTGTACTCATCATCTGAAAAGCACCTTAGAATCCCATCATAAACCCCTTTGCCATGCCCTCACTGAAACACACCATAATGAAACTAGAATAAAGAAGGATTACAGTGACCCCCGTTGCAACACCGGAACAACCACCAAGAAAACACATACCCTTTTAGTCTGCTGCCTTCAAAGCTGAAATCATGGCTCAAACTGAAAGTATTGACAGCCTATACTACAACAAAACCACCAACTATAACCCTTTGAACTCAAAATGGCAACCAGTCAAGCAACTAGTAGCAAGTCTCACCCCCAAGACCCGGTTAACCACAGCATATCCTATATGTGCAACAACTCCATTACTGTAGGGAACAGTCTAACTCCAACTTAAATGTCCTACGTTAGCTGGCAGAAACCAGCACCCCTTGTCTACAGCTGCTTTATCCTGCCACAAAGCTTCCTTTAAACCTTCTAAATCCCCTGCAACCATGCACCCAGTTTCTAAAACCACCCCAATACATCCACCTATCTACCATGCTTCCTAAACCCTATCAAAATTCATCCAAAACCCCAAGTGAAATGATCCTTGTGCTATTCTGTAAAACCTTAACCTGGTATGCAACATTAACACTACTTACTCAAGGGACAAATGTGTCACCCAAAGCTACCATCCATTAGGAACAGATGCCAAAATCTTGCCAAATACCTCATTGTCCCATCCCGCACCTAAAGTTCAAACTGGATGAGTGAATGCAACCACGTGAGGTTCCAAGAAAGCAAAGATTGAACTTCACTGGCTTGCAAGAGCCATAATGCTGCAGTCTAATAAGTTTGCATGCTCCTATGAATGTTGTGACTCTACTCATCCCGTGGGATCCCCACACTCCTCAGCACCCCTACCTACCTATCCTTACTTGTCCCAAATCCCAGCCCAAATAATCAGCTCCCACTAATTACCACAAAGGTCTAACATTCCTTACTAAGGTAATACTCAGAACCACCATGAGCCCCATTCAAGTGGCAAGAACATCCATCCCATCAAAACATCACCTTTCAAATCCTCTTGTGAATTCACTGCATGATGCCTTCTGCACTTCAGCAATTTCCATCAGGAACTGTTGCCCAACTTGTGCTCCCCATGTGTAACCTCCTCACTCACCACTGCTTCCCTTGTCTGCGAATTCACTGCATCACCACAACTGATACTCGGCACACCACCATCTACAAAGAAAAGGACAAAATTAAACCCTCTAATAGAAATGAGCAGGCTCCACCTTATACCTACCTATTCCAAATTACAGCCGCAGCATTCCAAAACCCCATCTGCAAGAAAGAAGAGACATGTGAAACATCCAAATACATCACACATTCCAAGGCATCTTCAAGGACAACCTATCCTGCCAACCTGGGAAGAAATATACCACCGCCATTTCCATCTATGACAACGCAGCCATAACTGAAGCTATGCATCCAATGACCCTATCAAATCACCAGGTAAATTTAACTACCGGTCGAGTATGTTAAAACTACTGCACACCTGAAAGGACCTATCAATATCCACAACCCGGGTAACATGGCGATTCCAGAAAGGACCTATCAATATCCACAACCCGGGTAACATTGCGATTCCAGACCACATCAGTTAGAGCCCCATATAAGCCAAGCTAACTTATATTGTAAAGCCCTCTGACTAGCTCTTAACCTTCCATCCCCAAGTGAGGCACACTAACCAACATAATATCGAAGCAGGAATAGGAAAAGCTCCAATATTTTACGTCCGAGAAACATTGGTTCCTGCCTTTATGTTGTGCATTTTCTATAACAAAGGGCTAACAAAACAGATTTCTTCAGCTAAGGAGGCAATGTTGTCCAAATTTGTTTAATTCTCTGAACTGTTTGTTAAAGTAAGGATGGACATTTATATGGAGTTGAATATTGCTGCAGTGTGGGTCATGTATACCAAAACAAACATGAGAAGAACTACTACAGAGGAAAGCTGTGTTTCTTAGACTATGACAGAGAGAAAACTGCAAACAAGAATATAAACCCATAAGGAATTCTACTTCTGCTCATGTCACTTGTATTGTCTCTCATGTGTAAACTATCAAAAGAATTTCACTTTAGTGGCATATAATGTTATTTCTATAAGACTTGTATCCAATTGCATACATTTCAAATGAGAAAATGACATGTATGATAAACCATTATGCGCTGCAGAAACCAAGACTGCATTCTGTGAATGCATTTTTCTTAGATTTTATACATTTTTACCTGATGTTGAATACTATAGTTAACAGTGTGCAGATGTTTATCCTTCTCCTATACTTTCTTTCATTTCACTATTCAGAAATACAGACTAGGATTGTTGCAATAATCTGCGAATGACCACTGCTGTGTAATTTAAATATGCAGTTAGTGCAAACTGAATGCAAGTGGAAACCTCTACAAGCAAATAAATGTTATACTGTCTTTCTGTTCATTGATACCTATACTTTTAAAGGTCAAGCTATAATTTTCACCCAAGAGAATAGTGTGACTCACAAAATGCATTTCAGTGTGCTTTCTATGATAATTTAACACGTCTCTAAATGACTGGCAGGTTACAGAGTTCATGTTTCTCTGAAATAGCAATATCAGTGCAGCTTGTATAAGGATATGGAAGAACGGGACTTGTTTGTGGGTGCAGCTCCACATTAGAAATGTTTTATACTGTAATGCAAAAGCCAAAATAATGCTCACAGTAGCCATTCAGCTGGTATTTATCTCCTCTATAATAGCAGTTTGAGATATACATTTTGCACCCATAAATAGATCTGCCAAGCAGCAACCTAGAAAGTAGTGCATTCCTTTTCACTGCCTTTTCCAAAGTCAAAACTTCATTGTTAATTGGTATATTAGACATTTGCATTTTCTGTAACTTTGACCTCTGTAAACTGTCACTATGCAATTATATGCCTGTATATTTGTATTACACATTTGATATGATATAGCCTTGATTTTGAATCTTTACACTTTTAACCTCTTGAAAACTTCTGCGGTGATGCAGTGATAGCATTGTTGCCTCACAGCAAGAGGTTCTCCCGTTCGATTCCCGGCTGGAGCATGGGGAGTGCCTTCTGTGTGGAGTCTGCATGTCCTTCCTGTGGTTGGGTGGGCATTTGAAAGACATACGTAAATGGGCGTGCCTTCATTGAAGGTTAAACATTGAGCTGGCACCTCGGCGTTCGTGAAAATCTACTGCCAATCATTAGCGGACCGGAGTTCCACTGTGGCGACCCCTAACCGGGAAAAGCTGAAAGACAACAACAACAACACTTTTAACCTCTTGCATTCTGTTATGTACTACCATAATGACCACCATGTAGAACAAAGTTCCTGGTTTCTCTACTGAAAATGGGAATTGTCCAACAAGACAACTTGCTTAATAAAACAGAAACAAAACAAATAATAATATTTGGGCATGTAGCTTAATGTTGATTTTAACCTTGGTAACTTTTCCAGGAAAACTTCAGAACTTAGCCTTCCAAGCTACTGTTAGTCTGTATTTTATAGAAACCTTTTTGTCAAAAAGTTCAGAGAAAACATTTAGTGATTCTGTATGCAGCAACACAAATGATATTGATCCATTTATTTTTGTATTATTTCTTTGTGTAAAAATCATAGTTACCAAACAATTTCTGTAGAGCCAGAACAAAGGGCAGAACACAGGTAAAATGCAAAAACTATTAAAATACCAAGTTGTTAAACACTTTCGTTCCATATACCACTTTCTGGAACTTACTCAGAACAACTATCAGAAATAAAATTGAGTTTATTATAATAAGTTCATGTGACCCAACCAAATAACCAAAACAAATAAAGAAAACTTAACAATGATTACTTAGCGAACGGTTTCAGCTTCAAAATGAAATAAACTGAGACTGAATCATTTTACCCAGGTAAACTGGTAGCATCCAACTTAATCTGCCATAATAATTCACTTTTCACAAGGTGCCTATCTATCACATAACTCCAGGAAACAAACATTATTTGATCTAAAATAACAAAATGAAATGAATAGTCCACCTTGTCCCGGTCCCCTTAAATCTCACCAAATGATCGGCAGAGCCCCCAACTTCACCACTTGACTGTGGCAGAGCCCATCCAGTCCACACCAGCAAGTACACCACAGCCAAACAACTATCCCCAGACAACAGCATGCATGCATGCAAGCCACTCCATCCAAACAATCTGCAAGATGTCGGAAGAGATGAAATACTTTTTTCTTTTTTTTCTTTTTTATTTTTTTTTTTTTTTGACAGTATTGCATTTTCTTTTTTCCAAACTCTACACTCTTGACAGCCATTCCCCAGACAGTGACTCTCACCAACAACCAACAGGCCGCACCCAAAAGTGACTGTGCGAAAGGCACAAAACGAGCCGGCCAACACCGTGAGCAATGCTCAAGCCCCCACCATCACCGCAACTGCACAATCGCAGCAACCATCATCCACCAAAGCCCCCGAACCAAGCCTCAACACCGACATCACTGTGTCCGGATGAAGCAACACCACCAGGAGCCAAAATGCCCCAAACATCAGGCTAGCAGGCTCGCTTGACAGGGACAACAGTGTCAAACTCCAGTCAAGCACCAATTCAGGCCCCAGGCTCCCCTTCCACACTCATAGACTCGGACCGAGTAAACCCCATTAATCTTCTCGGAACAACCCAATGCCCCCAGTGAATGAATACCAAACTAGAAGCAGCCAGGCCCCGCATAACAGCCAGACAAGATTCTGACACAATCACTCCTTCGCCGTTCAGGCCCTGTGAGCCAACCACCAATCAGCAACACACAACTTACCTTAAGGTGACTAACAAGATCACCCTTACAAAAGGCCCCCCCCCCCTCAAGCCCTGAACACCTGACCAAGCCATTCTAAAGCCATACCGCAGAAAGGGAGACAAAAAAAATGAAACTTTTTATTTTTAAATCAACCATCCCACCACCTTCCTTCCAAGGCCTACCTCACAACACAGCACCACTCCAGGTCGTCATGGACATACCTTGCCTTAGCAAGTTCACGCCAAATATGATTGCTTGACCCAACTACACTAGCTTAAACCTCTTAAGCCCCTCCCCATCATTATCGCATTTCCTCCCAACCTTCCCTGCCTTCACTTAACTCTTTCACCTCCCCAACCCACTTAACTCCCCTTAATATTAACCTAACCCCCCCCCCCATGAAGATGTCCCGGGACAACTTAGTTTGTTGCCAAACTTCATTTATCATTAGGATCTATCTAATTTAGAATCATATTTAAAAACTATTGATTTTACACTGGTATTTAAATCTGGAAAATGAATACCTCCTGAGTCTAGTTTTTTAATTTGATGTTGAAAAGCCCTTCTCATTTTTATTTATTCTTATGATTATTTTAGTAATTTCTTTTATTTGATTTCTGTCTGTAGGAAGAGCTAAAGATTGTATTATAAATAATATATTTGGAAAAAGAAGCAGTTTTTATTAGTTGCAATCTATCTTCAAAGGAAATTATCACTTTACTCCATTTGATAGTTAAATCTGTAATGGTTTCCAAGATTTTTTTTGTAGTTCATGTCTTTAGTTTCTTCTAATGTGCTTGTTATAGTTACATCTAAGTATTTTAATATTGTAGTTTGTTCACCACTATTATTATTTGTTTGCAGTAGTGATATTCTCTTTTTATTTAAAAGTAAGTATTGTGAATAGGACTTATTAAATTTTAATCCTGAGTATACTTGAAATGTATTAATTGTGAATTTTATTTCCTTTAATATTGTTTGTGAATTTGAAAGAGTTAATATAATGTCAACAGCAAACAACATTAAGTTTGAATTACAGTATTTTGGTGCTTCTATTCCATTTATTTTAGAGTTGTTTCAAATAGAGACTGCTGATAATTTTATAGCCAAAGCAAAAAAAAAAAAATACAGAAGATAAGGAACAACCTTGTTTAGTGCCCCTATTCAGTAAAATAGTTTCAGAAGTAATAGGGCCTAATTTGACATACGTTTTATTATTGTTAAATAGATTTTTAAGAGGGAAATAAATTCTATAGGAAAATTAAATATCTATAGTAAGAACCATACCACTGTCCTTACTAGGAGCCTTAGTCCACCAAAAATAAAACTGCAAACAAATGTAGCAATACTCGTGGTCCAATAAATGGCAGGTAGTTCCAGTATTAAAAATCTTTATTCCATCACAAACGTATAAGCACTTTCACAGATAACGTCTGCTTCTTCAGATACAAATACAAACTATCAACCACATGTCTTTTATACTGTAAATAGAATAATTAGGCAATAATGTCTTAAAGGAACACTCCACATTAATAATTTGCATTTCATATAAATACAATGGTCCAATAAATGGCAGGTAGTTCCAGTATTAAAAATCTTTATTTGATCACAAACGTATAAGCACTTTCATAGATAACATCTGCTTCTTCAGATACAAATACAAACTATCTACCACATGTCTTTTATACTATAAATAGAATAATTAGGCAATAATGTCTTAAAGGAACACTCCACATTAATAATTTGCATTTCATATAAATACAATAAAATAGTCATATTTAAACTAGTTCTCTTCATTCATTGCTATAAATATAAAAAACATAATTTATAAAAATTCATATATATAAATATATATGTGTATAAATATGCATACATTTTCATTGACACCTACTCCAAAAAATACCTACAACTAAAACCTTAATTTATTTAATGGTCTCCCTTTAAGTTTCGGTCTTATTGGTATTCTGTCATTAAGCCCATGCCCAGAATCTGCTTTGAGTCTTATAATCCATTTTGCCTCAAGCTGTTCCATTCTATTTCTAATGTCTCCCATCCTAGTATTTTCAAAAATTCTACCCACAGCTAAAAATAAAAATATATCCAACCAAAATAGTGCAAGAGACTGTTGAACATGAAAAAAAGCAACAAAGCTTGTCAACAATTTTTAATACCAAACTGTTTTTTCCCCTCCCTATCAAGGAGACAGGAGATATGGGGAGGAGAATGAGGTCGAGAAGCAGAAGTCGAATAAAACGGAAGTTAGAGGAAGCAACAGGAATGCCAACAATCAAAAAGGCATGGGGGATCTAGAAGAAATAGCAATATGGAACTTATCATCTCATGTACTTACAACGGATGAAGTCCGTGTCTTAAGAAAAGGACTGTCTTTTACTCCGAGTCAGAATGTGGACTTTACTGAGGTAATATTTGATTTGAAATTATTTACGAGGAATCTTACTCTGAAATTGAATTATAAATGTAATGAAACTGCCAAAAAAAAACACAAACATTTAGAAAATCGAGTATATATGTACCGGCACTTAATCCAGTAATTAATGCTTTTGAAAGACTGTGTATTAATGACATTCATAAAGTTAATGAAAATGTTAAAACTAGAAAGTACAAGAATTATAATTTAACAAAAAAATTAGTTCATATCACTTAAAGCCTTAGAAGCTAACCATAATATAATAATACGACCAGCAGATAAAGGAGGCCCGACAGTAATTTATGATGTGGAACATTATCAGAATGACATGAAAATTATGTTATCAGATGCCCATTTTTATTCTATTATTAATAAGGTAAAGGTTCAATGTGTTACGAATAACCTTAATATGACCTACATGAACCTCCTTAAAAAGGCAGAATTGATAAAGGTTTTTATGATTATTTGATTGTGCAACATCCTTTATTACCTCTAATTCAAGGGTTACCTAAAACCTCATAAGGACCCCTTGCATCCACCACTAAGACCTATAGTGGCTGGACAAGGATGGTCCACAGAACCAGCTTCTATACATATAGAGAGAGAAAACTCTCCATCCGTTACTGAATACTATAACACATATTTTAAAAGATACAAAGAAATGTTTGAATTATTTGTTTGACTTTTGTGATAGCTATGAAAATTGTGAAAATGTGTATTTAGTAACCATGGCTATTACATCATTGTTTACAATGATTCCAAATGAAGGAACGAGAAATGTAGAAGTGTTTTGCAGGTCTTATATAGAATCTGATGATGAAAAAATAGAAATGATTATTATGATGCTAAAACTAACCTTGGAGAATAACATGTTCATGTTTAATGATACCATCTATTGGCAGAAGCATGGCCATGCTATGGGTACATCTTGTGCCAATAGCTATGGCAATACAGTTCTGGCAATGTGGAAATAGAAATACATATTGAAAGGCATTTGCAGACAGTACATTTTGTTTTATAGTAGGTTTGTGGATGACCTTTTTTTTAATATGGGGAGGGACACAGGTACAATCTGAATTTTTTTTTTTGCTTACATCAATGATTCTATGGAATATTTAAAATTCTCTGTTGATATGTCAATAGAGGAGGTTCATTTTTTGGATGTTAATATTAAGAAAGATGAGAAAGGGAAGATATGCACTAAAATATATAAAAAAGAATGTCACTGTGATAATTTTGTCCATAGAACAAGTATGCATCCCCATATATATTTAAAAGTGTGGCACATTGTCAGTTACTTAGGGCATCCAGACTTAGTACTAGAACACAAGATTTTGAGCAATAAGTAGAAAGGATTAGTCAACATTTTATAGAAAGAGGCTATGATAAAGATGAGATAAGAAGAACCAAAGATATGGTTGCTGGATTAAGGGAAGGTACAGCCAAGACCTATTTTTCAAGGAGAATCTCAACGCAGGAGATACGTAGTAGGAAGAAAGAGAAGAGAATAAAATAAGATTTCCCATGTTTTATTCTAGAGATACTACATTGTATAAAAATATAATAGAGAAGCATTGGGAGGTTTTAATGACAGATGAAGAAATTAGATCTTTACTTGACCCTAGACCAAATTTTGCCCACAAGAATATGCATTCATTGATAAGGAGACTTTGCTATTTTAGGAATGAAAGTGTGAGAGGAAAGAAAGGACAGACAAACCCTTGTGGAAAATGTTCTATGTGTAAATGCATTAATAGGAATAATGAGTTTTCACATCCTGATGCAGGTAAAATATATGTTTTTGATACTTCAGCTACTTGTGCTTCAGAACACATTGTCTATTTAGCTCAGTGTACAATGTGTTCTTGTTTTTATATAGGGAAAACAGACAGAGCCCTTAGAGATTGAATTAGAGAGCACATGTATCAAATACAAAAAAGAAGTGATGTCAGTGCATTATCTAAACATGTTAAATTTAATAATGATACACATAACTTTTTATTTTTAGCTGTGGGTAGAATTTTTGAAAATACTAGGATGGGAGACATTAGAAATAAAATGGAACAGCTTGAGGCAAAATGGATTATAAGACTCAAAGCAGATTCTGGGCATGGGCTTAATGACAGAATACAAATAAGACTGAAACTTAAAGGGAGACCATTAAACAAATGAAGGTTTTAGTTGTAGGTATTTTTTGGAGTAGGTGTCAACGAAAATGTATGCATATTTATACACATATATATTTATATATATGAATTTTTATAAATTATGTTTTTTATATTTATAGGAATGAATGAAGTGAACTAGTTTAAACATGACTATTTTATTGTATTTATATGAAATGTATGTTTTTTAATGCCTTTAAGACATTATTGTCTAATTATTCTATTTAGAGTATAAAAGACATGGTAGATAGTTTGTATTTGTATCTGAAGAAGCAGAAGTTATCTGTGAAAGTGCTTATACGTTTGTGATCGAATAAAGAGTTTTAATACTGGAACTACCTGCCATTTCTTGTACCAAGAGCGTTGTTACATAAATATCTATAGTGTTTTAAATAATTTCAGTTTAAGGAGTCAAACACCTTCTCAATTTCTAAACTCACAAATACGGCTTCTTCTTTTCTGTTAATAAGGAGGTGTATAAGAGTTAAAATCCTTCTGATATTGCCATTTGTTTGCCTCTTATGTATAAAATCAGTTTGATATGGATTATTTGTGATACAGTTATCCCACTCCACAAGGGGGAATCCACCACCATCCCATCAGTCTAACTAGCCTGATCAGCAAGGGCATGGAACGCATTATCATGGAACTTATAAACAAAGACATTGGCAACCTTCAAACACTGGACCCCACCCAGTTTGGGTTTGTGATGGGCCGATCTTGTCTCCTGAACCTGATTGACTTCTTTGAGTCAGTCTCCAGAGCTGTGGACGAGGGTAAGACGGTCCATACAGCCTATTTAGACCTTGCCAAGGCCTTTGACACCATCCCCCACAATGGAATCATAGATAAACTTACTAAGCTGCTCATAAATCCCTACGTTATTCAATGGGTTGCCAACTGGCTTACTGACAGAACCCAGACTGTAAAAGTAGCTGACTCCAAATCTAGCTCCAGACAAGTGACACGTGGAGTACCTCAGGGTGCAGTCCTGAGACCGCTCTTGTTTGGCATCTACTTCTCTGAAGTACAGGCCAATACTAAGGGACTCTGGCTAACAAAGTTCGCAGATGACTGCAAACTGGAAGCCATTATTGAATCCCCAAATCATGTGGATATTTTACAAAAGAGCCTTACAGAAACAGATGCTTGGTGCCAGAGCCATGGGCTCAAGCTCAATGCCAAGAAATGTATAGTAATCCCCTTTGGGAAAAAACATGTACCCATGAATTACTACATAGGTGGCAGTACACTAATCACTGAAAGTGTGATGAGAAACTTAGGGACACAGGTGGACAGTGGTCTCACATTCGATAAACACATTGCCACAATAGTCAGGAAATCCTTCTATGTGGCACACCTCATCACTAAGGCCTTTTCATCCAGGAAAAAAGGAGGTCATTGTCCCTCTGTACTCATCCCTCATTAGACTCGTTATAGAGTACAATGTCCCTTTTAGTATGTACCTCACAAGATATCTGCAACAGCTGGAAAGGCCGCAGCAATACCTCACTAAAAGAATCACAGGCCTAAAGCAGATGGCATATGCTGACCATCTAAAAAAACTCTAGCTATACTCTGTGGTATATTGTCTACTCAGAGGCGATCTCTGCTTAACATACAAGTCCATGTCAAACCCTGAGCTTTTGGGCATGCTCCACTTAAAGAAATCCCAATCCCTCAGAGCCACACACTCCAGGGTTCTAAAACCTTGTCATCACAATAAACAAAACATGCTGGAGGGATAGGTTCCTGACCCAGAGACTCCCCATACTCTGAAATAGACTACCCATACATGTCAAGCAGAGCACCTCGTTGGCCCTCTTCAAAAGGAACCTTGACAATTGGATGGGAAATAGGAAATTCACCCTGGGAATCACATCATTCGCCCTGCTAGACAGGGGTCCAGGAAAGTAAATATTGTGGGAAGAAATATCCAGGGAATTGTTATTGCTAGGCTTGTATAGACCCTACCTATGAACCTATAAGGGTTCTTTCAGTCTATCCTTAAAGATTGACATAAAAATGTCAATAATATACAAAGACTGTCAACTAATAAACATGAAATAAAAAAAACTTTTCAAATGCTTTGGCCAAGCATGCTGTGTCTTGTACAAACTTTAAAAAGTTTACTTTTACGGTATTGGATTCAGTTAACAGTACTGGGTTCATTGGTGACTTTAAAACTATGCTTGAATGCAAAGAAACAGCTTGGCAGATCAGACTTAGTGCTGATCAGAAGCCTGGCCATAACAAATCTATTAATATTAAATGTTTTTTGCTGCAGTGCAAGTATACCTGAATATTTAATTAACATTTGAATTCAAATTTTAGTTTTTATTATTTATTTTTTATTTTTTATTTCATGTTTATTAGTTGACAGTCTTTGTATAATAATATTTAGTGTATGTTCCTTTAATTTGGTTTAAATGTGATGTAATCCATTGCAAGTTTCTATTGGTCCGAATGGATCACTTGATGTTTTTAGATGGTTATTTAAATGGTATTGATTCAGTATAGATTTTTCTGTTGAAATTCTAATGAAATTAAAGAATGAAAGTGTTTAAAAAATCAATCTTTTGTCTGTGGATATTCACCACTGTCGGTGGAGTTTATTATAGATGTATCATTATTTTTATATTTATTTATTTTTTATTTTATTTATTTACGTTTGTTGACCGGGAGAGTCCAACTGGACACAGGTCCGTTTTCAGTGGAGGCCCGGGGAGAAAAGCTCCACATTAAGTATTATTTGCATTAAACAGTTAAAAAACATAGCATTTAAATATAGACATTAGTCCAGTTAAGGACGCAAGACAAGAAGAAAACAGATGTAAAACAGCTGTAGAACATAGTACAATTTTAAAATATGGTGACATATACTAAACATAGTTACAAATGTAGTTGAGATTCATCAGTGAACAATTGATACAATCTGTTTTGAGGTACATAACAGCCATTAGCAGTTGTTGCTACAAGAAGTTAGTATTATGTGGTAGGTAGCTGGGAACATGAGTAGCCAAGCTTACTAAGAGTAGGTTGTTGATAGGGGCTGAGAGAGGTAGTGGGTGGGGGGAGTGGATGGTATTAGAGGGGGGGGGGTTGCAAGGGCATATCTGGCAAGTTTTGAAGCATGATTTTAGTAAGGATTTAAAGTGTGTGCAAGAAGTTACAGAGGTAATTGAGGATGGGAGGGAGTTCCAGAGTTTGGCTATAGTGCAGGAGAATAATGCTTCTCCAGCAGAGTTAATGGCTCTTGTGACCTGTAGGAGGTTTTTGTGGCTGGATCTTAGTGGTCTCGTGGTTATGTAGGGTTGGAGTAGATTCTGGAGGGATAGGACTTTTACTGGTTGGTTTATTAATTTGTGGGCGAGTGCGAGTTGGTACCATTGAAGGAGGTGGGGGAGCTCTAGCCAGCCCAGTTCTGCTAGTGAGAGACAGTGGTGAGTACGGTAGGAAGCCCCTGTGGCGAATCTGGCAATTTTGTTGTAGCAGGTTTGAGCTTATTTAGATTGCATTGTCTAAGGTTAGTAAATATTGGAGAGGCGTAGAGTAGGGTAGACATAAGATGAGAATTTGCTACCAAAATTTTAGCTGCTTTGGTAAGTAGTTGCTGATTTCTATATAATGCTCCTAGTTTTTTGTCCACTTTTTTAATGGTCATGGAAATGTGAATGTCAAAGTTCACTTTATTGTCTGTTCTACTCCTAGTAATTTTGCGTGTTCTGTAGGCTGGATGGTGGTGTTGTCTTTTGCTGTGATGTTAAAGTGAGAGCTGTCTAGGGTAAGTTTGGTGGGTTGGAAGATTAGTAATTTTGTTTTGTTTGGGTTGAGTATTAGTTGGGCATCGGATAACCAAGTTTCAATAGAAGAAAATGCTTCCTGTGTGACTTTTTGCAGTTCTGGTAGGGAGTGGGCTGTGCAGATGATGGTTGAGTCACCTGCGTATTGTATGAGTGTGCCATGTGTTGTGGCTGAGGCTAGATTATTGGTGAAAATAGAGAAGAGTAGGGGTTCCAGGATGGACCCTTGGGGAACTCCTATGGAGACTGGTAGTTGGGGGGATAGGTTGTCCTGCCAAACAACTGCTTGTTGGCGGTCAGATAGGTAACTCTGAAACCAGGTGATGACTGGTTGAGAGAAGGACAGGTTATTGAGAAGAGAGATGAGTTGTTTGTGTGGGACCATGTCGAAAGCTTTAGAGAGGTCTAGGAAGGTAGCTGAGGAGAGATAACCTGCATTTTTATTTTGTAGGATAGTGTTAGAGAAAGAGAGTAAGGCAGTGGTGGTGCTATGGTTAGGTCAGAAACCATGTGTGTTGGAGAGGAAGTTGTTAGCAAGGAGGTGATCTGAGACTTGAGAATGAATGCATCTCTCTAGTATTTTGGAGAGTGGTGAGAGAATAGTTATGGGGTGGTAATTGGATAGATCTGTGGAGCGGCCTCCTTTGTGTAGGGGAATTATGTGTGAGACTTTCCATAGTGTAGGAACATAACTTTCTGACAGAAATCTGTTAATCAAGAGTGATACGAGGTAGGCTAGAAAATCAGCTGCAAGTTGAATGTATTCACCTGGGAGGTTGTCTGCTGCTAATCTGGTGGTTTTAAGTTTAGTTAGTAGTAGTTTTATTTTGGAGGTAGAAACAGGAGAGAAAGGGAAACTAGTTGGGAGATTGTTAGTTCTAGTTGATGGTGTGGGTTTATGGGGGGTTGTGTTGTCTAACTAGTGATAGTACGGTTTGTGTGAAGTGATTGTTGAAAGAGGTAGCAAGATTTTCGGAGGAGTGAGTAAAGTTAGGAGTGGGCGTACTTACTTTATCTGGGTGGAGGATGGAGTTTATTGAGAACCAGAATTGTTTGGGGTTATGTTGGGAGGAGGTAAGGGCAGACTGGTAGTATTGGATTTTGTCCTGTTTTATAAGCTTTTCAGTTCTATTGCGTAGTTCTAGGAATTTTTGCCTAGTAGAGGGGGTTTTGGTTTTGCGCCAGTTGTCCCACGCTCTATCCCTGTTTTTCATTTCAGATTTCATGTTTTTTGTAGCCATGGGGATTGATTGTTATAGTGTGCTTTAGCTTTCTGAAATTCATTTTCTAATCTCAATTGTTGAGATTCCCATTCTATTAACTTGCATTTGTGCCAAGGTAATGATTTGTCATATATGTATGATTTAAGTTAATCCCAAACCATAATTATATTTGCTTCCTCTGTGTAGTTTGTTTATATAAAAAAAATCTACTTCAGAAATTAGACAGGACTTATGTTTTTCTTTTTTTAATTTGGTTATATAGGTGGTATTCTGAATACACGTGTACGTTTCTTGTATATTGTTTCAAGTTTTAAGGTAAGAGCATTATGTTCAGAGCTCTACAGAAAGTAGTTGATAGTTTGAGAGCATAACTATTACATATATATATATATATATATATATATATGGGTTTACTTCAGTATACCGAAGTTTCACTTAACCAACGCTAAAATTTCAGAGACAAAAGGACCAATAAGTTCAAAAGACTGACATCTGGAACACCGACCTTTCACGCGAGGTAAGTAACTGCTTGGCCATCCTGTTGAACTTTGCCCCTTACCCACCATGGTAGTGCAATCTCGGAGTTGGTATACTTAGTTTGGGGGGTTAGGGATAAAGCCCCTAACATCGGTGGGTTTAATTTTGTTTTGTTTAATTTTTTTATTCGAGATGGCCAAAAGGTTACTTACCTCACGTGAAAAGTCGGTGTTCCGGATGTCAATGTTTTGAAGTTGTCGGTCCTTTCATTTCAGCCAAGTGGGAGTCGGGTAAGCGAAATGGTCTACTGAAGTAGACCCATATATATATATACATATATATATATATATATATATATATATATATATATACATATATATATATATATATATATATATATAGATGGTTCCCATTCACATTGCCGAAAGTACAATTTTCCGAACTACATTTTGCCTAGACCATAACTTCGAATTTACACTTCTCCAAAACGGCACCTTTCTAATTCAATAAGTAACCCACATACTATTCTTTACTAGGGATGCTTAAATAATTCTAACTTAATCTTAAAAATAATCTTAGCTTATGTGTCCTATCTTTCCAAAGTTGCTCAAATGTCTGAAAATTGATTTTCATATTATGTTTTTCTATCTAATATGTAACTTTATATTCTTCTGTAAGAATTATTTTGCAAGAATGCCTTTTGCTTATTATATATCCTTTACTATGTAATTTTCAACAATGCAACCTCTTTTGCCATGAATGTATCTTCTCCCTGGGCCTCCACTGAAAATGGGTTGCTCTGACCCAGTGGACTCTCCCGGTCAACAAATTCAAATAAATAAATAATAAATAAATACATTTTTCTCTTTTCCTTTCCCTCTTTACCTGTGTACCTAAGGAGGTTTACAATTTGTTGTGCACTAATATATAAATGTCTAATTTGTGTATATAACTGTTGAAAAGTTAACATCTTTATACTGTATATGAATTATTAATACGTCATACAATAGAGACAACTCTTCTACTTTTCCATTATTCATTGTAGAATATTCATGTTAATGTATTTATATAATTCAATACATTTTATTGAAGTAATTGTTATACTAATATATGTTATTATGTACCAAACATTATTCACAACAATCTTCAGTCTCAGACATTTGTATTCCTTTAATAGAATGTAATTTCTTTTTCAGACTCTTGCCAAAAGCAATAAAAAAATTGCAGAGGAATCCCCAAGTGCATAAAAATCATTATAAGAAGCAATGAAAAAACACAATAATTTTGTGCATATGTAGCCATGGTCCACAGCCCTCCCCTGCACATAAAATCCAACCAACCCCGCCCGAACACACCTCATTCAAGCCACTTCAAATCTATCACTCACAACCATAACCACACTCAGAAACACACTAAAAAAAGGAAAAATATCTCTAAGAGCAAAGCATCACATCATTATCTGGACATTAAATGCAGGTGTCCTGTCTCACCCTCTGCCTTCATAGGTGAAATGCTCAAGCACCATTATCTCTTAAGCTTAAATAAAAGTAAAAATAAATCTGCAGTATATTAAGAGAATATTATAACAGTTCTGAAGTTTACTCTACCATACCAAGAAGCACAAGCTCCACCTTTTTATACACTGCCCTGCCTCTTGACAAGAAACCAAGACATTAAGGCATTTAGGAAGGTGTACATGAGCAGTGGGGAAATACAGACCTGAATGAGATGGAGATCAATACTTGCCTTCAATTCATTCTTTTTCCCTTTACCCCATCACTATAGTAACTACTACATCCCAAATAACAGCAGAGATTATCAATCAGAACACCAATAGATCTCATTTTAGCTAATTTAAAGGTAAAGTGCACTACTCCATCCCTGGGAAAATCCATGCCATTTTGACTGACAAATCAGACAGTCACCAAGAGGCAATGTAATCTTTAGGCATGAGCCAAAAGTGGGAAGGAAGGAAGTACAGAAAATTCAAGTGTGAGAGGAAAGATAACAGGAAACAAAAGAAAAAAAAAACATGATTATTTCACACATTTATAGTCATGCTTCATAGTATCTGCTCTCACATATAAAACTGGTTTGATTCCCAAACATATCTCTTTCAAATGATTGCAAGCATAACTTTCATAACCTTAATCAAACACAATACTATGTTAGTAAAAGAGAAAGCATTTTAAAGAGTAAAGTATTGTAGTAATACATGTATTTTGAATATATGGTTTCATTTTATCTTTTTCTTTTAAAAGGAATATGTTTAAGCACTAGTATTAGTTATAAACATTTCTATTATAAGTTATACTGTTTATAATACTTTTTGTATGATAGAAGTATTATAAGTTAAATGATAAATTAACAAGAACAAGTAATATATATTTGCTTTAAAAGATGTTAGGGCAGATTCAATAAATGCTACATGGTCTGCTAAGACTGTGTGCACATAGCAACATCACACACACTTAGTAGCACACTTGTTTGTATTCAGTAAGCAGCTCTATACAGTGTGTAGAGCTGCTCAACCATGATATACACAGTGGCATGCTAATTACAGCGTAAGCAGCTTAATTGCATGCTAATCAACAAATCCAAGATGGAGAAGCTATACAACAAGCTCAAAAGCAACTGTGTGGACAAAGTGTTGGTTTTCCCTGCATGTTCCAAAACCTACTGGAATACAGCCAAGGAAACGAGTCTACACAGAAAGAATGTTAGGGGGCTGCTGTTGCATTAATTCATGAGTATGTGCAATAGGCTGAAGTCTATGCTGCTGCTGCTGCTAATAAACCATAGCTAAGAAGGTGAACAGTTTTCAGACCCCTGTTTCACTTATCCCAATCTGCACGAGGTCGAAATTGTAGAGTGCTGCAGGGGGGATAGAGACACACTCAGACACTTTGCAACCTCTATCATTCTCAACTCAGACCAGAGTGAACCGAGAGGAACCAATACCAGTGGAGACAAAGGTAAATGTAGCAGTTTGATTTTAGCTACAGAAACCTTTCAGAGAACAATAGTGGGCATGCTGGGGGTATTACAAGCATATCCATCCAGAATCCTACATCATTTCCTGAATGCTATGCTCCAACATGCCAGTGACCAGATATATGTTCCCTGAACTCTTGAGTATATGCAGGAGTTCTACTCTGGTAGCACACTACCCTGAAGTACAGGGTGCCACAGATTGTATATATATATATATATATATATATATATATATATATATATATATATATATATATATATATATATATATATATATATATATAAATCAAAGCACTATCTGGGGAACAGGGAAAGGTTTACATAAATAAAAAGGCTTCCATTCTATTAACTTCCAAGTCATGTGTAATGCTAAGAGAATCATCTTGAATGTGTGCACTGGCAACCCAGGCAGTTACCACAACTGACATATCTGGCATACCTCCCAACTGTATCAGATGTTTACTAGGGGAGATACCCCACAGGGTCATTTACTGGGGGGTGCAGTGGAATTGTGGCTGATGGCACCCATCAGAAATGCACACACACACACACACACACACACACACACACACACACACACACACACACACACACACACACACTGAAGAACACAATAACGAGGCACACACTCAAACCAGAAATATCATAGAGCATGTGTTTGTGCTGCTGAAGTAGCAGTTCAAGTGCCTAGATACATCTGGGGAGCCCTGCAGTACAATCCACATACAAGTACTGAAATCTTCACCATCTGTGCCATGCTTCACATCATCCTGAGAAAACAGCTTCAGCATTCCCAATGAGAGGAAAGGGCACACATTCCATCACCAATGGCAAAGTCACCACAGCCACACACAGGGGAGGAATCAGAGGGGGAAACAGCAGCTGCTGTGGATGTAGGCAGATACAGACATACTCAATATGGCCTCAGATTGGATGAAGGGCCTACACCTTCACCACCTAAGGGGCTAAAACTTTAATCCTATGCACATACATATATTAACATTGATGCCAGGCAACGCTCACAACCTTTACCTACCCATGTAATGGTTGTGTACTCCTAGCATCAGACAGACTGAGCCCTGAACTAAAACTGTAGCAATTGCTGAATTTACAAAGTAAGTGTTGAACTTGGAGTATTAAAACAAAATTGTGTAATAATAGAAATGAATGGCTTATCCTTGCATGCTATTACTTGGCAATGTAAGTAAGTAAAAGGTGGGTGATTTTTACAGCAGTGACTTCAACATGTGACAGTGGAGACATATGTGAATACATGTGTCCTCTATAAAGTAATAGGCTTCACACATTCATACCCCTCAAAAGTACTGATGGTCAGTGAATGTCCACACTTTGGCCTCATACATTTGTACTGGCAAATCATTAGAGAAGTTAAAAATTAATGAAACACTTTTTAGTTTCAAACTTCATAACCTTCAGAAGATTGTTAAAAATACTGATGCAAAAAAATGTTTTGATTCTATCAACTGTCTAACTTTGTAAGACCAAAATATGTAAAAAGTGCAATTAGCAAAACATCAGAAACACAGATATACTAAGCACTAATTCAGCTATGCACCTGAGTATACACAAAGTTTATGTGTCGCTGAATCCAATAGATAGAAAACAAGGATTGCACAGGGTATTGTGTTGGGGGTAGGAAGCTTAGGATGACACAAAAGGTAAGTGAGTGTGTGTGAATAAGAAAAAGAAACAGGCAGACAATTGGACAAAGTAAAAAATGGCCACTGAGACAGAATGAGCTTTAAGCCTCACTGCTAAACCATGGAGCTGTTATGTGTGTGTGTGTCTGTATTGTCCCTCCAGATGAAACTGGTGTGTGAGTGTCTGCAAGAACACAGCCAAGCTTTGTGCTAGCTCTACATCTTGATATGTTGGACAGGTGTGAGCCATGCATGGTAAAGGTGGCAGTTCATTGTTGTCGTATCTGGCCATGACAGCTGGCTCTGACAGTAGTTACACCAGCACATCCACGCCCACAGTAAGATGCACTATAGCAGCCCCCATGGTAGCCATTTGTTCAAAGGCCACTGCAGCTGCTCTCCACTGGACCAATGAAATCATCTCATTGGCCCTATAATGCACCTGATCGTATATCCTGCACTGGCCACCTACTCAGTCCCCTCTCAAAAAGAATAGCACTATGTCACTTAAATGCTTCGACAATCACTTAATTCTCAGGGTCACAGAAGAGGGGGTTGCAGGGATTGGGACACCTGGATGCCATAGTCCTAGCTGACATAAAATACAAAAGAAAGATAATACACATAAGTATCACATTAATAAAAGTCCTGCTTAGATATAATACGTAAAAGGTAGTTTTTCAATATTACCCACTGGAGAAACAAAAACAGTCAAGATATTCAAATACAGAAACGGATTTATGTGGTTGTAACCTATTACAATCTCACACAAAGCAAGGCAGAATTCAAAACAAGGAGAGTAACAATAGCAAACCAAACCTCTGTACAAACAATTTTGTTTGTGCCAATACAGAAATTGAACTTGTACCCCCCAAAAACAACAGGCAAATGACACATTTTGCTAACAAACCAACAGTAAACTGCTAAACTGCTAAAAGTGCTATCAAATAAACTCTCCCAAAAACATGTATACACATTTACCACAAAACATTAAATTTTATGCAATTGCCATTCAAATCTACCTGTGGCCAACACTCCCCTAGAGGTGTCTATGGACCATCCTAGAAGGCTAACAGTCCTGTGTCATTGACAATATAGGACATTTACATTTCACAGAAATAACAATAGAAGGGTGTAAAGAGAAAAAGAGTTGTAACATTAGCACTTGTGATGGCAGTTATTAAGGCTATGGATCTGAGAAAGTAAACTGCCCTGACAAACATGTGTAAGCCATCAGTAAACTTCTAAAAAGTGCATACAGATAAAAGTAGCATTTTCTAATGTATATGTTATATCTATATATATATATATATATATATATATATATATATATATGTGTGTGTGTGTGTGTGTGTGATTTTTTTTTTTTGTGACGTGAGCATATCCAGTATATAACTGAAAAATGCAATTATACCTTATCAAGATCTGTAGTCTTTTGTGCAGATAAATCCCAAAGTAATATCTTCTTCTGTGTTCTCCACATAAACAAGTATCCTCATCTTCAGGTTCCCTAGCTGCACGGTTACCTTTTAATAGTGTAGATTCAGGGCTGTGAACACAGTGAAGATGCAAATGAGGTGTGAACTCATTAGAATTGCTGAATCTCAAATACTTAGTTCCGTGTAGAAAATATAAACATACTGGAGGCACTCCCTCAGTGTTTGTTGCTAATGGATTGCAACTATGAATGATAACTGGTAGGGAGAAGGAAAACAGAACAGCAATTCAGACTTCCTTACCTCCAGTGAGTGTGTCAGTCAGGTTAGACTTACAAAGTGTAGAAGTAATTATATCAAAGTTTTAAATGTAAGTAAGCAGCACACATTTCACAGTCTTTGTTCAATAATATCCAACCTCTCCTTTATTTCTTGACAACTGTATATTATTGCCACTTAATATCATCACACATTTTAAGGACAATAGTACAGAAATACAGAATGCCTTACAGGTTGCATGTCTCAGATTACTGGTCAGATAAGACAAGAATGAGCAACAAACACAGAGAAATAACACAGAGATGCATTTCTGCAAGCAATAATCATAAATTGTGTTCTCACTCGGTGCACTGCATCTGAAATCAATACATGTACTAACAACTCGTACAACTGTCATATGTTTTGTTAATACTGTGGATGATGTTGCAGTTGTTTTCATTCTCTGCTGCAAAGCTGTTTCTGTGGCAAAGAGGGATAAGACACCCTTACTCTGTTTTGAAGGTTCATTGGAGTAAGAGTTGAAATCCAGACTTGTGTAAAAATATTTCATGTGTACCAACATAAAATTTTGTATCAAACAGGGGAAATGGAGAAACACAAAAAATGTCATGTTTAGCATCGCTTATCTCGTTTGTGAGATGCTTATCTGTGCAAAAACCTGGACTAGTGACCCACAGAGGAAGCAGACAGCACACCTGCAGACAGGGTGTAGACATTCTAGATGTTGAAAAGCATACATTGTTGCAGTTTTTGGTTTCTCTGCTAAGTGTCATTGTGCAGCAGTTAACACACAGAAGTTAATAATGAATAGAGAATTATCCAACTACTATTTAACTATTCCTGTGTCAGCAGGTATAAGTAGAGATTTGCAGTACAGATGGTTCTGGGGTCTAATACAGGAAGTGCAACATATTTTCCTGTTGTGACAGTTTATAGTAATGAACAGGAAAATATCAAAGAGTTATTTCATTATTCCCGTGGCAACAGGTGTAATACAGAAAATTCCAGACATTTTACTGTTATTCCATTTCAGATTATGTTACATATCACTTATAACAATTATACATAATTATAAATAGTGGTGCTGATATGAATTATATGCATGAGGGATAAGGCACCCTTACTGTGTTTTGAAGGTTCAGCTGCATGACTAAGGGTATACTGCCTAATATGTTTCTGTAAGTATAATTCTGCTATCTGGACTTGGATGGCCTTCACACTTAAATAAGACACATACACAAATAAATGTATATACAAGAACATTGTCAGGTCACACACATACATGGTAAACACCACAATCTGTCATCTGTATTTATAAATAATTCATGACTATGCCTGAGAAGCAATTCTTCTGTGGCAAAGATGGGAAATCACCACTGTGGAAGAAAATGTTTTGTCCCTTATGTATAAGTTTGGATCCCACATTGTAAAAATCAATTTTAGCAGTATATAAAGCCAAACAGACGTATGTCAGGTCATGACATGTATGTCCCCCAGTGCATGTCTGCAAAGTTAAATCACCTAAAGTTGTCTCTATTTGGCATTGTTGCACTCTGTCTAACATCCCAAAAATGTGGTTGGCATCATTGCTCGGGTTTGTGCACTACCAATAAACAGGTTCAGCTGCATGACTAAGGGTATACTGTCTAATATGTTTCTGTAAGTATAATTCTGTTATCTGGACTTGGATGGCCTTCGCACTTAAATAAGACACATACACAAAGAAATGTATATACAAGAACATTGTCAGGTCACACACATACATGGTAAACACCACAGTCTGTCATCTGTATTTATAAATAATTCATGACTATGTCTGAGAAGCAATTCTTCTGTGGCAAAGATGGGAAATCACCACTGTGGAAGAAAATGTTTTGTCCCTTATGTATAAGTTTGGATCCCACATTGTAGAAATCAATTTTAGCAGTATATAAAGCCAAACAAACGTATGTCAGGTCATGACATGTATGTCCCCCAGTGCATGTCTGCAAAGTTAAATCACCTAAAGTTGTCTCTATTTGGCAGTGTTGCACTCTGCCTAACATCCCAAAAATGTGATTGGCATCATTGCTCGGATTTGTGCACTACCAATAAACATGATAACAGAAACTGGTGGTAAATCATTATTTGATATTGTTATTGCTTTGGGATTAGACATGTCTGGTGTTAGAGGGGAAGGTGCCCAATTTAGGCACAGAGGTGGGGTGTTCAAGAGTCCAGAATATTTAGTGGACTCCTGATAACATACCACAGCCAAAAGCTTTTGCAGGGGGACTATTCTGGCTCCCAGTACATGTCTGAGGTTTGGAATAGTCTGGCCAAGGCTGTATCCAGTGCAACTGGCATCCCACTAACTCTCGACAGTGTAGACACCACTTCAGTGACCTAAAAAGGCACATGAAGGATATACTCAACCAGTGGTTGAAAGAGTTCTGAACTACCAACATCCCACAGTTGTGTAAGTATGCTAATAAAGAGAATTTATAATACATAGCAAGCTAAATATAGGCATGACTGGTATGCAAAATGCTCTCCTATTCTTTTCTTATCTTTTCACAGCTAATTCTGAAATAGATGTGAATAGGCAGGCCCATGCTGAGCATCTAGAAAGACTGAGGGAAGCAAGTGGTATGTATGCATCACAAGAGTAGTATTACTGTAGCTTTAAAATTTAAAGAAAAAAGTTATTTTCAATACAGTAGTAGCAAAGAAAGCATGCATATTCTAACTGTAAAAACAAGTACGCATGCATCAGTCTGTAGCATACACCAGTGTTAAGAGTCAAGTCTAAGACTGTAGTCAGAGGTTGTTGGTTCAGATACCATGAGTAACAAGTATGAAATACTGCAATTCTTTAATAATATTACAGAAATTAAATTCTACACAAGTGGCATACATTCCCTGCTGTTAACTTTAATCTGTACAATTAGACCAAGTATATATGCAATATCTGCACATTGCAAGGATTACTTTGAGCAATATGTAATTATAGTATGTAGTTGTTAGGAAGTATACTTACATGTAAAACTTCAGATAAAATAGTTGTATTATTGTCATAATGCAATACGTCACATATGATGGTACTAATTTTATCCCTTTTTTCCCTTCCCACCCCTTATCTCTTTTTTATTTTCTAT
The DNA here is from genome assembly GCF_019279795.1 of Protopterus annectens. Taxonomy (NCBI): domain Eukaryota; kingdom Metazoa; phylum Chordata; order Ceratodontiformes; family Protopteridae; genus Protopterus; species Protopterus annectens. The sequence continues at coordinate 1,815,416,075 of NC_056739.1, forward strand.
TATGTGTTGTCAGAATGTCTCCATGTCATCCATATATAACAAATCACTAAATGCTTCACAGCATAGGGAGGTAGGCCAACCCTAGTGGCTCAGCCTTCCCATACTCCCGCATCTCCAGTACTGATGGCAAACACATTTGGGACTCAACCTGGCAGTATTGCATCTGCTTCCCATGCACTACCTGTGCCCTTAGGTAGTACTACCCTGCAGCTGATGCTGTGGTACACTCCAGGAGTACTGGTGGAGGTGAGGAGGTGAGACATTTGCACTGTGCAGTCTGTGCTGCACCATGTTGATATGCGATTAGTGTCTCTGCTACAACTGTCTTCCATTTACATGTCCTCATCTGCTGTACATTACTATGTTTCATCTGTTCTCATTCTGTGTGTTCATTCCTGCAAATCATCTGTGTCCCTATTTAGTACACACACGTCCCGTGACTGCTTATTTTACATGGCAGTCCATGTACCATTACAGATTACTTACACAACTTTTGCGTAGAATGCCTGAAATGGTATTCCACAATACTCTGCACTGTATACACTGTCATGTCATGTGTTTGAACCATATACATTGCTATCTTATTAACCCTGGTAATCATTGTGGCATTCCGTGCAATTCCGCAGACCTAGTTTGCCCATAGGTAAATATGTCTGCTGCTATCCATGTTGCTTTACATGGTTTAATGCTTGGCAACACAAACACTGTTGCCAGCCATGAAACTGCAGTTGTTTATATTTAAAAGTGATATGTGGCATGAATATGTAATTAGTACTGCTGCTCACCACGCAAACACTTAAACTCCATGTAAGCATCACTCAAAGCCTATGTGGAGTTTATTGAATCCCAGTGGTTACCTTTTTTCAAGTAACTGTACAGCAGAACACAATACATGTTCCTGAAGTTAGTAAAAGAAGTTTATATTTTCAGTTCACTTTATCTGCAAAGTCTTCAGAGATTTACTGTTGTAATAAGTAGTTAGTTCAGTTTTTGTTTCTTTTTTTAACTCAGTCCATGAAACTTTGTCTGAGGAACTCTTTAAGGTAGGAGAGGACAAGTCCATCTCTTTTGCCATGGATATGACATTGCTCTTCTTCACAAAGGAAGTTGCTTCTTCAATAGAGTTGAATATTCTTGAGCTACTAGATAAACGTGTGCTAATTTTTACAGGAAGAATTAGTTGAGATTTAATTCCATTTTGCTTGGCCAGTATGTCTTTCTGATTTTCATGTTTGTTATTGAATAATCATTGACAAATCTTATGCTATGCTGTCCAAACTTCAGAGGTGATTTTTCCCAACAGTTCTTTAAGAACCAGTTCATTACCTAAAAAAGAAAGAAATTTTACAATTCTAGATCTTGGTGTAGATGAAACAGAAGAGTATAGCTCTATGAGCTCTTTCTATATCATATGACAGTCCTTCTTATAAGTTTAACAATCCAGGGATCCAAGTAGTTAAAAAAGCAAATATGTCTTCAGCCTCTGTTTTTTCAAGTAAACCAGATATTTTTATGGTACATCTATTTTCTCTGTATTCAAGGTCATCTAATTAATTTATTAACCATGTGTTTTGTTTTAGTCTATATTCAGCATTTCTTCCTCCTTTAGTCTTCCTTATGCATCATTTAAACCATCTTTTATATCAGTAATTTTAGTCTGATGTTGCTGTATCACTTCTTTGAGAATGTCTGTTTGTTTTATATTGTTTTCTCTTATGCTTTCTAAGTTTTCCTGGAGTCCATCTATTTTTCAGTGATAATTCCTGAAGAGTAGAAGTTATTTGCTGCATGTTCTTCTTTAATGAAGAATAAGCGTGGGGATGTTTAGAAGTACTCATCTCTTCAACAATCTGGTAATTCTCCAAGGTATTTTGAAAGGAAAATTTTGGAATAACTTCAAAAAATCAACAGCAGTGTAGTCTTTGTGTGTATTAGATTTTTTTATGAAGATGTTTTTTCTTTTATGGTTATTTTCTCATGAAAAAATGTAAAGATATTGCAGAGCTCTGAGAAAGTGCTGCCTTCACTCAGCCATCCAGGGTCTGCCCTCAATAACTTTTCTTAGCATGGACTTTAGTGTTTTATTGAAATGCTCTATCACTTCATCAAAGGACGGTACATTTGCTAGATATGAAAGCATTGGGCAAGCATTATTCCAGACATTAATGAAGTCCCTTGATCAGTGAGATTTTCCTTTAGTATCCTACCCTGGAAATTAATGAGACTAGCTCCCTGGCTATGGACTCAGCAAAATATTTATATTGTGGGATAGTCTCACTGAAATTAGTTTCTTAGAACAAAATAACCAACATTTATTAACATCCACTGTTTGATTATACCAGTGGCCCAAAATATCCATTGCAATATGATTGAATGGCATCTCTGCAGTAGACAGCAGACTCAAAGGATTTTTAATGCCTGAATATGGGGCTGTTTTCTGGCACTGAGAACATCCAACACAGAATTTCTCGAGTTTGCTCATTATTCCTGACCAGTAAAATGTTGCTATGTTCCATGTTTTAGTTTTGATCATTGTTAGGTCTCTCTCTAGCATACAGATATGTGCCAGTCTAATCACTTGGTTTTTGAAAGACTTGAACATCAACAGCATGTATACTATTTCATCTCTCTCTTTACTTACAAGTCATTTTGAAACTGAATGTATGAATTAGAAGTAGGAACATCTTGTTCAGCTTTTTCCCCTGCAACCCTAGCTGGTTCTACTTTATAATGTCGCATTTACACAACATTAAACATTAAAACAGAGAGACCACAATGTTGCACACCCATAACATTGAAAACTCACTTCATTGGGTATTGTAACATTGTAAACTACAGACCATAGCAATGAAAACTCACAACACTGGACATCAAATGCTTGGAAATAGTGCGTTACTGCAACACACTTTAAAAGGGAGAAGTCCCTTTTAAGACGGTGTACATAGTACTGCAAATAAGGAGTACGGTACATTCCGCAGTCCTGGAGTGGTAGGCAATCTGTATCCCACCACTAAGTCAAAAAAGAGTAAGGATATTCTACTAATAGATGGCTATGTATATAATTTAGAAAGAACCGTGAACAGTAAAAAGTATTGGAGCTGCAAACAAAAACATGTGGATAAGTTCAAAGGTCATGCGGTTATTATTTTTTTGTCTGGCGGGGAAAAGTTGTGTAAATCAGCTTCCCATATGCATACTGGTAATCCAGCAGAAGTGGAGCGGTACCTGGTGTGCATTGAGCTAAAGCAAAAAGCACTATTATCTAGAGATACGCCATGTTTAGTTGTGGACGATGTCATGGTGTCCACATCCTTAGTGTATGTACCCAGTTTCCCTAGCCATAAAGCTCTCCTACAACAAGTAGGTAGGATATGTAGAAAGCAATGTAGAACACAATCATATCCAGAGTTAGCATTACAAAATGTAGATCTCAGCACATTTCCCCTGAAGGATGGTGGTTTTATAGAGAAACGTTTTATAGATCCAAGCTGTGGTCTCACTGTACTTGTGTTTACAACTGTCAGCAACTTGTATGACTTCAGCTGTGCCTCCATTTGGCTAATGAATGGCATCATGTGTAGACAGTTTTACAGCATACATGGGCTTGCAAAAATATGGTGGGTACACCAAAACCATTCTGTTTGTGTATTGTCTCATGTCCAAGAAATCCCTGAAAAGTTACAATGTAATGTGGCACTGTGTGTTCCATTTATTGACTGAATACCAGTTTGAAACAACTGTCCAGTATGTTATGTGTGATTTCAAGATAGCTGCAATTAAGAGTTTGAGGTCTAATATCACTAGCATAAAACCAAAGGACTATTTATTCAATTTTAGCCAAAATGGGTGGTGCAAAGTACAGGCTTTTGGATTGTCTGCTTTGTATAATAAATCACAAACCTTCCAACTAGCAGTGAAGAGTCTAACAGCCCTTGCATTTCTAAAAGAGGAGGACAGCATTTCTCCCCAGGCCTCCACTGAAAATTGCCTTCAATCCAAGTCGGACTTTTGCAGTAAACAAATGTAAAATAAATAAAAATAGATTTTACTGGCATTTAATGCTTTAAGGGATATATTTCCAACCAAAGGAAAGGATTTGCTGAAATATTTCAGTGAGTGGTATTTAGTGGGAATGGCAAGGAAGTTTACTACATGGAGTACGCCGTTTGTAAGATTTCCACCACTATTCTTTATAGAGTTCTGGAACGTATGTGAATTGAATACATTGTGTCCATCTAGGACACAAACAAGTATAGAAAGATGGCATAAGAGAATAAAATGTATTTTGGGATCTCAAGCAATGGATTTGTCACTTTGATCTCAACATTAGGGAGGGAACAGGACAGAGTAGAAGAACTGCGACTGCGCATGGTGGCAGGTTGTCCACCATCGCCAAAGAAATGGAAACTAATGTTGCATCACTCACAGTTTGAAGTTGTTTTACAAAACAAGGAGAGCAATGATACAATCAGCTTCTTGAAGGCTATTGCAAGTTTGCTGAAACTATGATCAGTAATAGTGATTTAGTTCTGCATCACATTGCATTATGTATTTTCCATTGGGTTATGTTACATTATGGTTACACTTTACTTTGCAAGATTCACATAGGAGATTCTTGGAATATCTCATTTTTACACTGGACTGTCGTTGTAGTTGCATGTTCTGAAAAACGTGTCACATTTGCAATTGAGTATGCTATCTATGTTGGGGAAGTTTGCACTTATGTTGAATGCCATGGGTGGAAGCATTGGAGTGTATCATCGGCTGCTTAATATTTGACGTTGTGAGTTTTCATTGTTATGGTCTGTAGTTTTACAACATTGCAATACCTGATGAAGTGAGTTTTCAATGTTATATGTGTGCGACATTGTGATCTCGCTGTTTTAATGTTCAATGTTGTATAAATGTGATGTTAGAAAGTAGAACCCCCTAGCTATATTTCCCTTGTTTTGCTCAAAATGTCATCTACATAATTTGCATTATAAAAATTCGGTCAGCCAACCAGAATGTTGGTCAGCTTGAGATGAGGTAGAAGAAAATGTCTCCTCCTCTACCAACAGAGGCAGATTATTCCTAGCTCTTTTACTCAAAATATCTCATATCAGTATTCATTAGATGTTGTCTCTATTTTTTCATGGCCCCTTTCTTTATGAACTTAATGCATGGATCCCTTTTTTCTTTTGGTAAGAGTTCCTATATTTTGGCTTGATAAGAATATTACTGGAACTCTGCTTAATATTACTTCAACCTTTAAAATACATTTCTTTCTCCTTCTTCTTGTCATATTTATGTTGCTCTCCCCTCTGTGTCTTGATTAATGAACATCACCCTCTCGGTTTCTTTCTCTTGTCTAGATTGCTTTTCCTCGACAGTTTATTTATCATCAGTAATTCATTTTCCCTGCTTATATACACCTGTTGCTTAAAGTCTTCACTTATTTGTAGTTTCTGTCATATACTGACATACATGTGTTTATAACTCTAACCAGGTATTATTTTTCTTTCTTTAACCATGGTGATGAAATCCTTCTTATTGTTACATTTCTCCTTCTCAATGCCAACCTGCTGCTTAAAATTCTCCCTTTATTGGGCTTTCTGTTTTAACTTGAAAGAATGTTTAGAATTCTGCAGGAGTGGTCCATTTTTCACACTTCCTAGCTTCATTACAATAGAATACACAATTTCTGTGAGTGTTCCTTTCTCTTCATCTCTAATCTCCACTTTAACACCCTGCTTTGCAATATTTTCAGGCTGCAATGACAATTACATCCCCCTGGCCTACAGAGGTATATTCTGACATATCTTTTTAACTGACATAGGTTTTTTCTGTTTGTATCCTTAGCCATATTTTTTGTATCTTTAGGCATAGCTCTCAACCTTCCATCTCAAAAATAAAGACCACTAGACCTCATAATGTGCAACAAATGGGCAGAATGTGGAACACATACTAACGGCATACTAACAACTTCAGCTAGGAAGGTCATATGATGGTTAAAATGTGCTGGTTTTACTTACACAAAATATCTTTCAGTGAATTAATATGATTCATTTCTTTTTAACATGAATATCAGTTAAAATATTCCTAACTAAAATTAATATTAATCTATTAATCTATTAATTAATTAAAACACTGGATGTGTGACAGAACCTCTCAGTGAACAACTACAAGGAGCATGAACTTTGTAAGACCCCAAATGAGATACATTCCTTGTAATGAGGTACACTTGAGAGGGATGTTTAGGATTTTCTAAGAATATACACTTGCCTTTGCTGGCTTAATACATTCTAAATAAATGTGTCGGCTGCTTTCTCCCCCTTTATCTTGGTTACACACAGCTACATCTGTAGAATTGTCACCTGCTGGGTCCCACACTGACTGAGTAGTTTATCAAAGGAGCTGCCTCTCCCTGTCTCCTTGACTCTTCAAAGTAGGGAAAATATTTTCCTAACATGTCATGTGATAAATTCCAAACAACTGACAATGAATGTCCTAATTTTCTCAACCCAGTATGTAAATTTATCTGATTAAAATGGATGTCCTACTTTTCTACACCCGGTTTGTATTTTTGTGTGAGTAATTAGTTTCTTATGAACATAAATAGATGTTATTTCTGCTGTTTTGTTAGCAGTATTCTTTTTCTTACAAGAATTTTTCTCTTTTATACATGTCGCCATACTGCCTAAGTCTAAGTTCTTGCAGTTTTCTGTCATCAGTTAAAACATTGTGCTTAACTACTGGCATAGTAACATAAAGCAGTATCAATCATTCTAGAAGATAAGTTATTATATTATTGGGGTAAACATGACCAGTAGCTTTCCTTTCAAATGTTTTCTTTAGCATTGTTATTATTAATGCAAAATCTACCTGATTATGTCAGTGGATGTTACTTTATGCTTATTGCCAGTATTTAACATAAGTTATACTACAAGTCTAGATTCCTCATATTTATACAAGGTTTCATGGCATAAATCTTTCTACCAGCACAATAAACCTTTCAGAATCTTTAAGATCAGTTTGACATACCCATTTCCTTATAGCAGTGGGTAATGATCTTTTCAATGTGCCAGTCATTAACATTTCTATCATTTATTTTATTATGTCAACCCTCTGACCTAGTACTACAGTAATAATATATTTTATATTATATAATTGTGACCTTACTCTTATGTTAGTAGGAAATATCTAAGATTTTTTTGTGAAGCTGCAGCTGGCATTAAATTTCAAATTATTGATCATGTGGACATTTAGAAATGGAAGGAGACATCCCATATCTTTTAGAAAAACATGAACTACTGTGGCAGCTGAAACTGAACTCTTTTAGAAAATTGGGGCTTAATTATTATTGCTCCTTAAAAAGCATACTAGAACTCAGAAAACTGCCCACTATGAATTATCCAGGGCACAATTTTAAGTTTATTGTTATAGAGAAAGTTGCACCTCATCTGAGATGGGGAGCTTGGCCATTGCACTTAGAAAGAAGAGAACTTTATTGAATTTTGTTTTTTTAATTAAGTTGATGGCATGGGCTGAACAAATTAGTATCCACTGGATGCCTATTGAAACTTAAGGCACAAACTAGGCAGTGGTTCTGTTTGTATTTGTATTTTATTGGTATAAAGAAGTAAGCTGTGGACATTACTTTATTTTAGTTCTTTGTGTGGTAGGTTTTCATGTGTAATGCACCGATGTTCTGATTTACACGATTTTTAGATACTGTTACTTTAAGAGCTTGCTTGCAAATTAATTGTTTTATTTGATTGCTATCATGTGATTCTTTTACTTATGTATAACTGTTTTAGTTTGTGATGTTCTTGTATCTGATGAAGTCTCTTTTATTTTACTTCATGAGATGAAAGCGCTTATACTTTTAGTAAACGGTATGTGTTTCCGAGGCTGAGTTCAACTTTTGTTCATTGTTACAGAAAAGTGCTTTTTTTTGTTCAATTGAAGAGCTACATTGGGTGGGGAGCTGGCTTGAGGTATGGTTCCAGGCCACTGATTGAGCCAGCTGTGCCTCTGGAAAATGATTGTTTCTATGATATTTGTTTAAGGGCTTTGCCAAAGTTTAGGTATAAGTACAGAGAAGCTGTTACTAAAGCAAAGAGCTTTATTGCAGGGGTCTGCAGAGGTGTAGCTAGATAGTGCAAAGGAGGAGGTTGACCAAGGTGCAAGGTGCCAGCAGGGCACAATTGGTCAGAAACAAATACCAGTACTGTATCTGTGGTCATAGCTAAACAACCTTTTAACTGTAGCAATTCACTTGTGACATTTGTAGTATTTATAGCAAATGGTTTATTAAAGTTTGCTACTGTTTCAGAGCAGAACATTTTTATTTTATATTATAATATAAAGATGATGGTCCTCAACTTTAAGAATATTTTTTTCCTTTTGCTGTTTAAGTTAGAGATGAATGGGTGCCAAAATGGGGAACTGGGTAGGGCACCACATAACCTAGAAACAGTTCAGTTCCCTGGGTTATACGTTGAGTTATAATAAGTCTCATGGCTAGTGGTGAATATGTTTCCTGGTAGAGTAGTTAGTAAAGTAGTGAGCCAAGTAGGAGTTTAACTCTATCTGGAATATGGAACTATCTTGCTTTGGAGAGTGTGATTTAAGAATATTCTAGGTAGGGAGAGTTGGTTATACATTGGCAAATTTTGTCTGAAATAGTTTGCAAAGTTGTGATGTTTTTGTTGGAGGCAGTGACACATATTGGTAAACCATACTGCAACTGTGCAATAGTGCTCCTTTTAATATTGATACTCTAACAAGTGGGGAGAAAAACTGAGAAAGTTTTTTTGTGCCCAGCAAAAGAATTACTTAAGTTTAAACCTGATTTTAGCAATTTACTGTTGGACGTTAAGTAATTAATCAAGCCAGATTCCAATATATCTGCAGTGGGAATATGTTTCTGAACAATTCAATATTTGGTGTACATGTGCATCTCTCACACCAAATGCTAGGAGAAGTGTCTGCTTTAGCAGGTCAGCATATGTAAGTGGCCTCCTTGGGAGCCAGTGTCCATGATATTGCATGTTCCATGACCAGGACATAGTTGATCACTACTGCATGGACACTGACATCATATGGGAAATAGTACACTTCTGCTTTCCTCAAATGGAATTGTGGGTGTGTACTACCAATCTCAGAGGACACAAAAGTTTGTATAGCATTAACCATCCTTGTTACAGGAATCGTTCATTGTTTGACTGGAGACACTTAGCAATTTTGCAGGTGAATATCTCATGAATTCTACCCTAATTCCTGGACATGAGGCTGCAAAATATGAAGTAGGATATTTGGTTTCCATGGACAGCATGGACGACTGCCACCACTATGTGGGCATTCTGCATTACAGCCCTTTTCTATGACATCCTGTGGGCCATCAACTACATCAATATTGCTAACAAAGCCGGCTTGTTTCATATGGTGTCTATTATATCAACCAGAAGGGCAGGCTTTCATTCCATTAACTGTGAGGTGATGGACAATTCACAGGAAATTATATGCAATGTGTCTCTGCACTGTTTAGGCAGTTTCCAAGATTTCCATATTTGGCACACTTGTAACCTATACCAACATTTTATGCTGGACGACTTTTCAAATGGTCCTCTAGTTAATACAAACACTCAGTGTTGCCCATAGAGTCCACAATATTTTGCTCCATGAATATGAGGAGCAGACCACTGACAATATTGTCCAGTGTTGTGTGTGGCTGGTGATGCTGGATATACCTTGGAACCATGACTGATAACCCCCATCTACAGTACCGTTACAGTGACAGAGAGAGTGTATAATACCACAGTATCACAGACACATGGAATTAAATATTGTTCGTACTGCTAAAGGTCCATTTCTACTTTCTTGATACATCTTGTGGTACATTTCTGTATGCTCCAAAGACCTGCAGGAAGATTATTTGTGGTCTGAACCATACTGCATAACATGATGCTATAAAAGCTGCTACACCATAGGGAGGCCTTACCATTACCTGACATATCTGTGACAGCAATGGAGGTGAAGCCAGCTGAGGAGGTGTCAGAGGAACTGGTTGTGGCAGGCCCACATGTAAGGCAGAGATGGGCACAATATATTATGGCACTGGCAAAGAGGAGGTATCCAATTCACAACTATGGTCTGCAACTGTAGAAGTACATAATGCATAAAACTGATGCTTACAGCAGGATGCCTAGGTTATATATTACAGTGCATTCACATTACTACATCCATACAGCCAGAGGGGTACACAGGCCACAGTTATTATCATTCACATAGGTGGGGTAGAAACAGTAACAGAGAACTGCAATGCTTGCATAGGTGCAAAAGTCATGGGTGGTGGATGATGTAGTCATGCACATGATTAGGAGTTTGGAATGGCCAGTGTTCTCATTCTCCAGTGATAGAATGGAGCTTCGATGGATGAAGCACTTGCTGGGTGGACCATGTGGTCCCACAGTGTCAGTGCTGGAGGCATCTTGGCCGTGGATGGCATACTGCAGTGTGTGTGTGTGTGTGTGTGTGTGTGTGTGTGTGTGTGTGTGTGTGTGTGTGTGTGTGTGTGTGTGTCTGTGTGTGTGTGTGTGTGTGTGTGTGTGTGTGTGTGTGTGTGTGCAGGAACCTTGCTATGAGCCTTGCTGTGATGCTCTGGAAGAATGTTAGCATCCATGACTACAAGAACAGGCATGAGTAGGCGTTAACCAGATATGCGCTACATGGTAACATGATGACAGTGAACTGGGAAGAGGGGACTTTAATTGGCTTGTGTGGTGAATAGTGGCTATGGTGGAGATGAATGCATTGTTCACATCCTGAAAAGTGTCCATGGCTTCAGATGGATGGAGCCATGGAGAGTGAAGCTAGCCCTGGAACAGAACAGTGCATGCTATCTGTGAATGCTAGTCACGTGATCAGGCAGTATGCATCCATCCACTAAAATGACCATGGTCACCAATTCCCTGTATCCAAATAGCTGTACTAGTGAGTGACAATTCAGCCTCCACCACTTTCACCTGGGTGTGTCTGGTCACAGTCCATATATGCTGCATTATAATGCATAAATTACTGCAGTTCCTGCAGCAATTTTAAGGCTTCACACAAGCCATGCTGCAAACTCATCTCTGACAGAATGTGATTAGTATCTGTATGTGTTTGAAATACTGACCTGCACAATCATTGATTGATGTCAAGGGTAACACCCAGGTCATGAAACATTCTGGAGTCAAGTTGATAACAGTCACCTCTACACCTCTCCCGTATCCTGTGTACATGCATCTCAGAAGAAGTGCAATCCCCTGATGCCATGTCTCACTGTCAGATTCAAGTGAATACTAGCATCAGGTATGTGTCAAACTGTTGTGTTCGACCATTTCACAGTGAAACCTGTGAATGTGTACAGATAACATATCTGCAGCAGTGCCGGTATGCATTTGTGACTCACAGCGCCATGTTGCATACAAACTGCTACATGACAATCTTACACATGCAGTATGGGCCGCTACATACATTATGATGAAGACTGTTGCTTTGCAACCTTGATGTCTCTGGATGACATAAATACATATGTATTTGTCTCACTAAAGTATACAAAGGTGCAAGACACTGTCCTATGGGAATGGCAAGTGCTACTGCTCACTTAGTCCATCCCCTACAGACACGTAACCAGTCATCAACAGACTGGTTCCCAAATCCAAGCCATGACCAGTTATAAGGGCTTTCTCACTTTTCTCAGTGAATGATGCCAGAAATTTCTCCATCTAGGTGCAACATCTCTGTGTTGGTGGTCCAACCTCAGTGGTCAACCTGTCTCTGGCAGTTTCCTGTGCCTTGGTACATGGATGCAAAACATAGGTTCATATGATCATGCAGGATTACTGGCTAAAGACCCTGAGGGCCTTTTTATATACATGCTTTCCAAATGTGTTTGACATGTTTTTATAACCTAAGGCTATTTTAAGGGGTATATGTATGCTTGACCATTGAAGGTCAAACAGTTACAGGCTGCTTATGTCTACAAGAGACTTAGGTGCCAGACAAGGGGTCAATTTCCAATTCCCCATCCACTCATCAAAGTTATACTTCAACTGGAATTGACTCTGTTTCACATGGATGAGAAGCTTGTTCCAGAGAAGGGTAGTCTCTGAGACACATAGCCATGCCCCCAAAATGTCCTAGAATGTGTAATTCTTATGCTAGTTCTTTTGTGTATGTGCATGTATGTGCAACAGATGCATCAGAGCAGAACAGATGATGCATTGTTTACCAGGCCCAGATGTCTCTCAGCAGTCTATAGGAGACTGAGTAGAGGCATAGGGCTTTGAGGTGGTTTGCATAGGACATGTTGTTCATGCACTGTATTCTCTTTGTGAGGAACCTCTGTGGACACTCCACTTGTTACATATTCCTGGTCAGGTATATAGCAAAGGAGGCATTGTACTCAATGACTGATTTATTGAGGGACAGATACAGTGGAGCAATGACATCCTTGGACCTAGATGCCACATAATTGCTTATAAGCTGTGCAACATACAATGATTTCCTTACTACTGTGCACACATGATGGTCAAAGGCCAGGTTACTGTCTACATGCAGTCCCAAATCCTTGAACACTGGGTCTACTATTAGAGGTATATTATCAATGTGCTAGTGTCTAAGGGTAGCTGTCTTCAATGTACTATAATGCATTTCTTGGTATTGAGGTTTAGATTGAGGCTTTGGCACCAGTTATCAGTCTGTGTCAGACCTTCTTGGAGGGTATTGTGCCTTTGGGGGATTCTATGACAGTACTAGTTGCAATCATCTGAGGCACTTGACATTGGCTTTAACTTCAGAGAAGTAGATGACAAAAAAGAACTGTTAGTGACTGGCCTCTTTGTGGATATAGACTCTGTTATTCTGACTTCTTGGGTCCTATCTATGAGACAGATGGTTATCCAGAGGGTGTCACCAGGGTTTATACCTAATTTTGTGAATTTCTCTACTATGTCCATGTTGGGCATTATCCAAAAACACATGACTAGTGTGTAGAGCTTCTCCCAAAAAGAACACAAATCAAGTAAACAAAATAAGGGAGAAAGCACCATGAATGGAGCAGGTTTCACAGCAAATACAATGTTTTAATGTAAAAGTAGCAATTCCTGGACATGAGGCTGGAAACTATGGAGTAGGATATTTGGTTTCCATGGACAGCATGGAAGATTACCACCTCTATGTGGGCATTTTACATTACAGCCCTTTCCTATGAAGTTCTGTGGGCCATCAACTACATCAATATTTCTAGCAAAGCTTGCTTGTTTCATATGGTGTTTGTTATATCAACCAGAAGGGTGAGCTTTCATTCCATTAACTGTGAGGTGATGGACAATTCACAGGCAATTATATGCAATGTGTCTCTGCACTATTTAGGCAGTTTCCAAGATTTCCATATTCAGCACACTTGTAATCTATACCAACATTTTATGCTGGATGACTTTTCAAATGGTCCTATAGTTATTACAAACACACAGTGTTGCCCATAGAGTTCACAATATTTTGCTCCATGTGAGGTGCAGACCACTGACAGTATTGTCCATTGTTGTGTGTGGCTGGTGATGCTGGATATACCTTGGAACCATAACTGCTAACCCCCATTTACAGCACCCATTCTGTGGCAGAGATAGAGTATAATACCACAGTACCACAGACACATAGTATTAAATATTGTTCATACTGCTAAAGGTCCACTTCCACTTTCTAGATACATCTTGTGGTACATTTCTGTATGCTCCAAAGACCTACAGGAAGATAATTTGTGGTCTAAACCACACTGCATAACATGATGCTACAAAAGCTGTTACACCATGGGGAGACCTTACCACTACCTGACATATCTGTGACAGCAATGGAGGTGAAGCCAGGTGAGAAGGTGCCAGAGAAATTGGCTGTCACAGGCCCACATGTAAGGAAGAGATGGGAACAATATATTATGGCACTGGTAAAGAGGCAGTATCCAATTCACAATTATGGTCTGCAACGGTAGAAGTACATAATGAATAAAACTGATACTTACAGCAAAATGCCTAAGCTATATATTACAGTGCATTCACATTACTACATCCATACAGTCAGAGGGGTACACAGGCCATAGTTATTATCATTCACATAGGTGGGGTAGGAACAGTGACAGAGAACTGCAATGCTTGCATAGGTGCAAAAGTCATGGGTGGTGGATGATGTAGTCATGCACATGATTAGGAGTTTGGAATGGTCAATGTTCTCATCCTCCAGTGATAGAATGGAGCTTCGATGGATGAAGTACTTGCTGGGTTGACCATGTGGTCCCACAGTGTCAGTGCTGGTGGCATCTTGTCCGTGGGTGACATACTGCAGTGTGTGTGTGTGTGTGTGTGTGTGTGTGTGTGTGTGTGTGTGTGTGTGTGTGTGTGTGCGCGTGCGTGTGTGCAGGAACCTTGCTATGAGCCTTGTGGTGATGCTCTGGAAGAATGTTAGCATCCATGACTCCATGTACAGGTATGAGTAGGTATTAACCAGATATAGGTTCATAGGTTCATACTAGGCTATCTGCCCTAGGGCATTTATAAGCCTAGCCAGAGTGTGTTTGGCTTTCGCCACCCATTTTAAATTAATTTTGCTATGCCCTTTTTCGAGGTTAGTATACTGTGCTTCTGTCTAACAGTGACACAGAAGTGATACCCAGGGTAAACCTACGATCTCCCATCCACTCATCAAGATTCCTCTTGAAGAGAGTCAATGAGGGACTCTGCCTAACCTGGACTAGGATATGCACTACATGGGAACATGATGACAGTGAACTAGGAAGAGGGGACTTTAATTGGCTTGAGCAGTGAATAATGGCTATGATGGAGATGAAAGATCATTGTTCACATCCTGAGAAGTGTCCATGGCTTCAGATGGATGGAGCCATGGAGAATGAAGCTAGCCCTGGAATGGAACAGCATATGCTATCTGTGAATGCCAATCACATGATCAGGCAGTATGCATCCATCCCCTAAAAAGACCATGCTCACCAATTCCCTGTATCCAAATAGCTGTGATAGTGAGTGACAATTCAGCCTCCACCACTTTCACCTGGGTGTGCCTGGTCACAGTCCATATATGCTATGTTATAATGCATAAATTACTGCAGTCCCTGCAGCAATTTTAGGGCTTCACACAAGCCATGCTACAAACTCATCTCTGACAGAATGTGATTAGTATCTGTATGTGTCGGAAATACTGACCTGTACAATCATTGATTGATGTCAAGGGTAACACCCAGGTCATGAAACATTCTGGAGTCAAGTTGGTAACAGTCACCTCTACACCTCTCCCGTATCCTGTGTACATGCATCTCAGAAGAAGTGCAATCCTCTAATGCCATGTCTCACTGTCAGATTCAAGTGAATACTAGCATCAGGCATGTGCCAAACTGTTGTGTTGGACCATCTCACAATGAAACCTGTGAATGTGTACAGATAACATATCTGCAGCAGTGCTAGCATGTATTTGTGACTCGCAGCATCATGTTGCATACAAACTGCTACATGACAATTTTACACATACTGTATGGGCCGATATGTACATTATGATGAAGACTGTTGCTTTGCAACCCTGATGTCTCTGGATGACATAAATGCATATGTATTTGTCTCACTAAAGTATACAAAGGTGCAAGATACTGTCCTATGGGAATGGCAAGTGCTACTGCTCACTTGGTCCATCCCCTGTGGCACATAGCCAGTCATCAACAGAATGGTTCCCAAATCCAAGCCATGACCAGTTATAAGGGCTTTCTCACTTTTCTCAGTGAATGATGTCAGAAATTTCTCCATCTAGGTTCAACATCTTTGTGTTGGTGGTCCAACCTCAGTGGTCAACCTGTCTCTGACAATTTCCTGTGCCTTGGTACAGGGATGCAAAACATAGGTTCATATGATCATGCGGGATTACTGGCTAAAGACCCTGAGGGCCTTTTTATATACATGCTTTCCAATTGTGTCTGGCATGTTTTTATAACCTAAGGCTATTTTAAGGGGTATATGTAAGCCTAACCATTGAAGGTCAAACAGTTACAGGCTGCTTATATCTACAAAAGACTTAGGTGCCAGACAAGGGGTGAATTTCTAATTCCCCATCCACTGGTCGAAGTTATACTTCAACTGGAATTGACTCTGTTTCACATGGATGAGAAGCTTGTTCCAGAGAAGGGTAGTCTCTGAGACACATAGCCATGCCCCCAAAATGTCCTAGAATGTGTAATTCTTATGCTAGTTCTTTTGTGTATGTGCATATATGTGCAACAGATGCATCAGAGCAGAACAGATGATGCATTGTTTACCAGGCTCAGGTGTCTCTCAGCAGTCTATAGGAGACTGAGTAGAGGCATAGGGCTTTGAGGTGGTTTGCATAGGACATGTTGTTCATGCACTGTATTCTCTTTTTGAGGAACATCTGTGGACACTCCACTTGTTACATATTCCTGGTCAGGTACATAGCGAAGGAGGCATTATACTCAATGACTGATCTAATGAGGGACAGGTACAGTGGACCAATGACATCCTTGGACCTAGATGCCACATAATTGCTTATAAGCTGTGTAACATACAATGATTTCCTTACTACTGTACACACATGATGGTCAAAGGCCAGGTTACTGTCTACATGCAGTCCCAAATCCTTCACCACTGAGTCTACTATTAGAAGTATATTATCAATGTGCTAGTGTCTAGGGGTAGCTGTCTTTAATGTACTATAATGCATTTCTTGGTGTTGAGGTTTAGAATGAGGCTTTGGCACCAGTTATCAGTCTGTGTCAGACCTTCTTGGAGGGTATTTGTGCCTTTGCGGGATTCTGTGACAGTACTAGTTGCAATTATTTGAGGCACTTGACATTGGCCTTAACTTCAGAGATGCAGAGGCCAAAAAAGAAGTAACCCCAGCGCTGAGACATGAGGGACTCTGATAGTGACTGGCCTCTTTGTGGATATAGACTCTGTTATCCT
>NC_056739.1:1815438071-1815554089 GCF_019279795.1 Protopterus annectens
TTCATAAACTCACTGTAAGAATATTCCAGTGGTCTTACCCACATAGAAGGTCTCACAGGAACAACAAATAGCCATATGTGCTATACTAACAAAACCAACGTGTGCTGGTGTACATTGGCCCAATAACAGTTCTTTAAAAATCCATCTGGTCAAACATACAATTCACCACGCTGAAAACAGCAATGTGGAGAAAAATCCTTTATTGACAGTGAGCGCTTTCGCCATTCGGCTTCTTCAGACTGTATAACAACCAACATACTTCAATCACCTGTTTAAATACTACTATACATATTCCTATTGGTCAAGCATTAAACAGGGACAAACATTGTATGATGTTCGGAATATCCGATTTCAATAAACTTTAACATCAAAGTATCCTCGTTAGCGTTACATCACTAAATTCTAAAAAACATAAAAACAACTAAGTGAGTCTATACCCCCCGATATCAACGTAGTCATGCTCAAACAGGGGCAGGCAAAAAAGGAAAGGGTCAGGAGGGGAACATCAAGGACCCACGTTGAAAAGAATGTGGGAGAAATCGATTCGTTAATTGTGAATCTATCCACTAGGGTCCTGAATACATACGAAGAGGAAGTACTGAATAAGGGACTCAGTTTTATTCCTACTAAGAGAGGTAATGTTGTTGATTCCATAATTGATATCAAAATGTTTATTAGAAATGTTCAGTTGAAGCTTGAGTTTGGCAATATAGGTGAAAGACGAAATTTCAGTGATTTTCGATCAAATAGTGTATACATCCCCCAATTACACCCACTGCTTGACGTGTACTCAAGGATGATAGAAAATGACATTCATAGTCACTTTGAAGATACGCAAAATGCTCAATATAAACACAATTTAAGTTACAAACATAGACAAGCACTTAAGGACCTAAGAAATGACAATACACTGGTGATTAGACCCGCTGATAAAGGGGGACCAATTGTCCTAATGGATGTATCAGATTATGATAGGAGAATGTACCTCCTTCTGGAAGACTCTTCCTCCTACTTGAAAATAGACATGACAATGGTTAAGGAGAAAGTTTTGCAGATTTACTACATGCTTGATGAGTTATTAGCATCTAATAATATCACCAAGGAAATATATAATTATTTTAAGGTGTGCAATCCCCTCATTCCTATCATACAAGGCCTCCCTAAGGTTCACAAGTCCCGTACAGAGCCCCCCATGAGGCCGATTGTGGCAGGGCAGGGGTGGGTGACCGAACCGCTATCCATTTTTACTGAATACCATCTAAGGCCCTTAGTAAACAACAATTGTACTATTCTTAGAGACAGTAAACAGTTCCTATTGGATTTATATTCATACACGAAACATTTAGATGATGATGCACACTATCTCTTGGTAACTCTAGACGTTGTGAGTCTTTTCACTGTAATCCCCAATGATTTAGGGATAGAGTATATCCAAGAATACCTTAAGAATCATTCTGATTTTACACCAGTGAAAATAGAGTTTATTGCCCTGTTATTAGAAACTGTTCTATCCAACAACATTTTTATGTTTGGAGAGGACATCTTCTTGCAGAAGGACGGCGTGGCTATGGGCACCTCCTGTGCCAACAGCTACGCCAACCTTGTCATGGCCCAATGGGAGGAGACATTCCTATTTAAATCACAGCTGTTTCAGGAACATGTAGGTCTATACCGTAGATTCGTGGACGACCTCTTTTTTATTTGGACAAGTGATATAGAAACACTATTGAGGTTTGTAGACAGTATGGACAATTCAACCAATTTTCTTAGATTTACATTAACTTACTCACACGACCAGGTTTCGTACTTAGATGTGAATGTCAATAGATTAAGTAATGGGTTACTCAACACCTCAGTACATAGAAAGCTGTGTCATAGGAATACCATTCTTCATAGAGATAGCATGCACCCCAAGTATGTTTTCAACAACGTTATGAAAGGTCAGATAATTAGGGCCTCTAGATTTAATCCCTCTGAGGAAGGTTATTTGAATGAATTGGATGGGTTAAAGACCAAGTTTGTACAAAGGGGCTTTGACACTAAAATATTTGACCACACATCCATGAATGTTAATACTCTTAGAGGAACTAAGGCTAAACCTTATTTTTCAGAACCGGTACCAGTTATGGCGATGGATACACCATCACCGGTGACTACAAACAGAGCATCTATGTTCTATACAAGAGATTCGTTTGATGTGAAACAAATTATGGAAAAATATTGGGACATTTTATTATTAGATAATGAAATAAAAGATGTTGTTGGACCAAGTTTGAGTGTAGTGTACAAAAATCAACCAAATCTGAAGAGACTATTGTGTAAACCTAGGAGTAGCCTTAATACAGAAAGGCACAACACACATTTAACTAATACGCCCTGTGGGAAATGTAATCAATGTATATATATCAATGATACAGTGAGTTTTACTCACCCCACCACCAAGCGTGTGTTTAATTTTCACACAAATACAACCTGTAGTAGCTTGAATATAGTATATATGGCCACCTGTGAAGTATGCCCTGCGTTCTATGTTGGTAAAACCAACAGGTCATTGAGGGAACGCATAAGGGAACACGTGTACCATATTAGGATAGGGTCGATGTTTAACGCCTTGGCTAAACACCACAAGGAATTAGGAGCCACCCATACCTTTAGGTTTTTTGCTATTCAGAAGATTGAATTTAATAAAAGGGGTGGAGATATTGTCAATTTTACACTTGAAAATGAAATGAAATGGATTATTAGGTATAGGGCAGACCAACATCCAGGCCTGAATGACAAGGTTCAGGTCAAACCTTTCCTTAGGAAAAGGAAATTGCATGTGCCTAAGCATTAGGATTTATTGACTGCCTGCACTTCCTGTGTGTGAATATGGAACTAGATGTGTTGGAAGTTAGATTTTTACATTTTTACAACATGAACTATTTTTACAACATGAACTATTTATATTTCTTATATATATTCTTTTTATATTATGGATTATTGATTTTAGTCAGTTTGTATTTAATGGCACACCAGTTTTTGGAGATATTAAGATATATTGAGCCCATACTTATATTATCCCTTACATTATTAGAATCCGTTCTTTGAATCAATCTAGGAATGTTTCAAGCTCTAGGCTTATGTATTTTTGTATAGATGTATATTTGATTAGCTCTTATCATGACATTATCTCTATGTATTTACACTAGCCTCGATGTGAGCATATACCTAGATGAGTTTTTTATACACATTTTTTATATTTTGTTATGTTCCCTTATATAGACTGCAATATGTCGCTACGCCATGCAATAGACAGTTGTTATTTTGGCTTACACACTTTCTATGTGGATTACACTGTCTTTAAGATTTGAGCGATGTGATGGTAAGCTTGGATTTAGCGATATTTGACACCCTTGTTATACATACTATACGGGGTGTGCGCAGTTCCCATTACACATTGTGATTATAGGGTTCAGGTTGGTTTTGATACCTTCTTTTATATGTCTATAATGACGTTTTATTATGTCTGATGTATTTTAAATTTCAAATGTATCATATGTAATAACAGCGAATGCAGATGTTGCCCTATGACATGGAAATGATTATGTATTCTTATTAGAGGGAAATGCAATGCTAAATGGTTATGCCATTTCTTTTTTAAGCATCTGAACGCCCAGTATAGTATTACGTAGTAGGGATTTACTCATTCATAGATCTAGACAGCAATGTATGCTATCAAATGGAATGTTGATATGTTTTATTTTATGATAGGTTTGAGCGTGACTACGTTGATATCGGGGGGTATAGACTCACTTAGTTGTTTTTATGTTTTTTAGAATTTAGTGATGTATCGCTAACGAGGATATTTTGATGTTAAAGTTTATTGAAATCGGATATTCCGAACATCATACAATGTTTGTCCCTGTTTAATGCTTGACCAATAGGAATATGTATAGTAGTATTTAAACAGGTGATTGAAGTATGTTGGTTGTTATACAGTCTGAAGAAGCCGAATGGCGAAAGCGCTCACTGTCAATAAAGGATTTTTCTCCACATTGCTGTTTTCAGCGTGGTGAATTGTATGTTTGACCAGACGGATTTTTAAAGAACTGTTATTGGGCCAATGTACACCAGCACACGTTGGTTTTGTTATTATTTGTTTATATCAGCTGGTGTTTCACCCTACGTCCTGGAGTGACTTTTTGACTTTACAAGTATTCTTTTGTTTATACTCCTGGTCCGTGGGGATGGCCGGCAACGCTACTCCGAGTATTGAATTACCCTACGTACCACAGGTACAGAGGTTCAGTAACAGAACCGAACGGTTCCAAGCTTGTGTGACCGGCAGGGAGAACTTGCTACTTGCGTATGAGCCGGATTTCGGCTCTACAGATGGCGCTAACAACAGCGATAATTGTGTTAGTTTGTCAGAAGATTTACAAGTTTTAGAAACTGAGACAATTAAACTCAAAAAGCTACAGGTCCAACGGCACTACTTCGAGGCATGTTTGGAGAAACGCATTATTCCACGGGGCCTACGGATTTTGAAAATGCCGACTTCAGGTGATAGTTTACCGGATTTGTTATTTCAATGGCAACAGCTCAATATTGAGCTTAGCTATAGCTACATGAGACTTTTGATAAACTTTCATACACCAGAAGAAGAAAGTCTAAGACTGAAAGTGAACAATTTATATGATATGATAATTAAGAAATATGTGAATATTAACATTGATGCTAAGATAGAAAGAGTTATAGACAGTATAATGGTATTTGAAAGACGGTTAATAGAACAAAAGAAGAACAAGATTATGAGGGATTTAAGGGATTTTAGAAATTCCAATGTATTTACTTGGCCTAGGGAACGAATGAGTGCATATAGCAACAGTATTAGTAATGTGCATGTGATAGAGAATGTTAACAAATGTGATATGAGTGTTCCAACGAAAGAGGGTAATGTCCCTAATAATGAACACGTTACAACTAGACCACTCAGTAATAGAACAGTTAATACTAACGGCCCATCCAGCATAGATGGTAATTTGAGAAGGAATGTGTCATATACTGAAATTGTGTTCCAAGAAGATGAGGGGAGTAACTCCGATAATTTGTGTACTGAGAGAGATAGTGAAAAAGAGGCAAATGGTTTAGATACACCTGCAACTACTACTCCACCTGAATTCAATAACCCGAGTAATGGGATGAGACAGGAGGAAGCAGTGGTTAGAAGGAAGACCACACAGAATGGTATTCACCAGTCTAACTCACAGTCTAATGGCACCGCCAATACCCCTTTCCCCATAGCACAAAAACAGCATCTAGGGAGAACGAGATCAATGAGCAGGGGCAGGCAAAAAAGGAAAGGGTCAGGAGGGGAACATCAAGGACCCACGTTGAAAAGAATGTGGGAGAAATCGATTCGTTAATTGTGAATCTATCCACTAGGGTCCTGAATACATACGAAGAGGAAGTACTGAATAAGGGACTCAGTTTTATTCCTACTAAGAGAGGTAATGTTGTTGATTCCATAATTGATATCAAAATGTTTATTAGAAATGTTCAGTTGAAGCTTGAGTTTGGCAATATAGGTGAAAGACGAAATTTCAGTGATTTTCGATCAAATAGTGTATACATCCCCCAATTACACCCACTGCTTGACGTGTACTCAAGGATGATAGAAAATGACATTCATAGTCACTTTGAAGATACGCAAAATGCTCAATATAAACACAATTTAAGTTACAAACATAGACAAGCACTTAAGGACCTAAGAAATGACAATACACTGGTGATTAGACCCGCTGATAAAGGGGGACCAATTGTCCTAATGGATGTATCAGATTATGATAGGAGAATGTACCTCCTTCTGGAAGACTCTTCCTCCTACTTGAAAATAGACATGACAATGGTTAAGGAGAAAGTTTTGCAGATTTACTACATGCTTGATGAGTTATTAGCATCTAATAATATCACCAAGGAAATATATAATTATTTTAAGGTGTGCAATCCCCTCATTCCTATCATACAAGGCCTCCCTAAGGTTCACAAGTCCCGTACAGAACCCCCCATGAGGCCGATTGTGGCAGGGCAGGGGTGGGTGACCGAACCGCTATCCATTTTTACTGAATACCATCTAAGGCCCTTAGTAAACAACAATTGTACTATTCTTAGAGACAGTAAACAGTTCCTATTGGATTTATATTCATACACGAAACATTTAGATGATGATGCATACTATCTCTTGGTAACTCTAGACGTTGTGAGTCTTTTCACTGTAATCCCCAATGATTTAGGGATAGAGTATATCCAAGAATACCTTAAGAATCATTCTGATTTTACACCAGTGAAAATAGAGTTTATTGCCCTGTTATTAGAAACTGTTCTATCCAACAACATTTTTATGTTTGGAGAGGACATCTTCTGCAGAAGGACGGCGTGGCTATGGGCACCTCCTGTGCCAACAGCTACGCCAACCTTGTCATGGCCCAATGGGAGGAGACATTCCTATTTAAATCACAGCTGTTTCAGGAACATGTAGGTCTATACCGTAGATTCGTGGACGACCTCTTTTTTATTTGGACAAGTGATATAGAAACACTATTGAGGTTTGTAGACAGTATGGACAATTCAACCAATTTTCTTAGATTTACATTAACTTACTCACACGACCAGGTTTCGTACTTAGATGTGAATGTCAATAGATTAAGTAATGGGTTACTCAACACCTCAGTACATAGAAAGCTGTGTCATAGGAATACCATTCTTCATAGAGATAGCATGCACCCCAAGTATGTTTTCAACAACTTTATGAAAGGTCAGATAATTAGGGCCTCTAGATTGAATCCCTCTGAGGAAGGTTATTTGAATGAATTGGATGGGTTAAAGACCAAGTTTGTACAAAGGGGCTATGACACTAAAATATTTGACCACACATCCATGAATGTTAATACTCTTAGAGGAACTAAGGCTAAACCTTATTTTTCAGAACCGGTACCAGTTATGGCGATGGATACACCATCACCGGTGACTACAAACAGAGCATCTATGTTCTATACAAGAGATTCGTTTGATGTGAAACAAATTATGGAAAAATATTGGGACATTTTATTATTAGATAATGAAATAAAAGATGTTGTTGGACCAAGTTTGAGTGTAGTGTACAAAAATCAACCAAATCTGAAGAGACTATTGTGTAAACCTAGGAGTAGCCTTAATACAGAAAGGCACAACACACATTTAACTAATACGACGCCCTGTGGGAAATGTAATCAATGTATATATATCAATGATACAGTGAGTTTTACTCACCCCACCACCAAGCGTGTGTTTAATTTTCACACAAATACAACCTGTAGTAGCTTGAATATAGTATATATGGCCACCTGTGAAGTATGCCCTATGCTTCTATGTTGGTAAAACCAACAGGTCATTGAGGGAACGCATAAGGGAACACGTGTACCATATTAGGATAGGGTCGATGTTTAACGCCTTGGCTAAACACCACAAGGAATTAGGAGCCACCCATACCTTTAGGTTTTTTGCTATTCAGAAGATTGAATTTAATAAAAGGGGTGGAGATATTGTCAATTTTACACTTGAAAACGAAATGAAATGGATTATTAGGTATAGGGCGGACCAACATCCAGGCCTGAATGACAAGGTTCAGGTCAAACCTTTCCTTAGGAAAAGGAAATTGCATGTGCCTAAGCATTAGGATTTATTGACTGCCTGCACTTCCTGTGTGTGAATATGGAACTAGATGTGTTGGAAGTTAGATTTTTACATTTTTACAACATGAACTATTTTTACAACATGAACTATTTATATTTCTTATATATATTCTTTTTATATTATGGATTATTGATTTTAGTCAGTTTGTATTTAATGGCACACCAGTTTTTGGAGATATTAAGATATATTGAGCCCATACTTATATTATCCCTTACATTATTAGAATCCGTTCTTTGAATCAATCTAGGAATGTTTCAAGCTCTAGGCTTATGTATTTTTGTATAGATGTATATTTGATTAGCTCTTATCATGACATTATCTCTATGTATTTACACTAGCCTCGATGTGAGCATATACCTAGATGAGTTTTTTATACACATTTTTTATATTTTGTTATGTTCCCTTATATAGACTGCAATATGTCGCTACGCCACGCAATAGACAGTTGTTATTTTGGCTTACACACTTTCTATGTGGATTACACTGTCTTTAAGATTTGAGCGATGTGATGGTAAGCTTGGATTTAGCGATATTTGACACCCTTGTTATACATACTATACGGGGTGTGCGCAGTTCCCATTACACATTGTGATTATAGGGTTCAGGTTGGTTTTGATACCTTCTTTTATATGTCTATAATGACGTTTTATTATGTCTGATGTATTTTAAATTTCAAATGTATCATATGTAATAACAGCGAATGCAGATGTTGCCCTATGACATGGAAATGATTATGTATTCTTATTAGAGGGAAATGCGATGCTAAATGGTTATGCCATTTCTTTTTTAAGCATCTGAACGCCTCCAGTATAGTATTACGTAGTAGGGATTTACTCATTCATAGATCTAGACAGCAATGTATGCTATCAAATGGAATGTTGATATGTTTTATTTTATGATAGGTTTGAGCGTGACTACGTTGATATCGGGGGGTATAGACTCACTTAGTTGTTTTTATGTTTTTTAGAATTTAGTGATGTATCGCTAACGAGGATACTTTGATGTTAAAGTTTATTGAAATCGGATATTCCGAACATCATACAATGTTTGTCCCTGTTTAATGCTTGACCAATAGGAATATGTATAGTAGTATTTAAACAGGTGATTGAAGTATGTTGGTTGTTATACAGTCTGAAGAAGCCGAATGGCGAAAGCGCTCACTGTCAATAAAGGATTTTTCTCCACATTGCTGTTTTCAGCGTGGTGAATTGTATGTTTGACCAGACGGATTTTTAAAGAACTGTTATTGGGCCAATGTACACCAGCACACGTTGGTTTTGTTATTATTTGTTTATATCAGCTGGTGTCATTATCTTTGTGAGCTTTCATAATTCTAATTTTAGAGCTATTCTGTAAATTAGTTAAAGCTTCTCTTTCAGCATGTGATAAACTGAAAAATCTATTAATGGGTTTCTGTGTAGCAAGTTTATGTACTTGCGTATTATCGCAACCAAATTTTTAACGTCCTGTAATTACTAATGTTTTCGTGAAATGACTGTAGTTTAAAGTAAAACTGAGTGCGTGAACTTCCACTTACTACTGTTTCACCTTGTTTGAGAAACAGCAACCAGAATAAGAAGCACTAGTAGGAGGTTGTCAAACACCTGCAAGTGGACAACAATTTTCAGGAAGTGCATTTTTAACACATGCAGCCTACCACCATTCTGTGTACCAATCTGCCCAGAAAAGCAGGGCAGTTGCAATCCTGTAAGTGTTTCACTTGTTTGTACTACTTTTGAACTGACCCTTCTAAAGCAAAACCTGAACAGTTATAGTACTTTTCTAAAGACAATCTGTATTCATTACATATGTAAGGACCCTCTTCCTCTTAAAGTCAAGCTCCTTTGTAAGATCTTTGTTGTAGGCACTGCACTTAAAATTCTGGTAGTACTTTCCGGACACTGGATATAATGCACGTTGAACTCAGAATTCACCTTGCAGGATTTCTTCTAGGTGGATTGTGCTTCAAACTTGCAGATCACGGTCACTTTAACAGGGGAAATCCTCTTCCTTGGGAAAATGGTCTATTAAACTGAGGTAAACCTGCCATTCAAACAACTGTCCAAGAGCAGAAAGAAGGAGTCCAGAATTGCTGCTAATATAGCAACACTCACTTCCTCACATGCTGCTTGTGAGTAAACGATGGAAATCAACGTTTGCGTTCCCACAAAAACAACTTCAACTAACTTATTTCTGGGGAATTAAACATTTCTAATAGTATACTGCTGCTGATTTCAGGCTTACTACATGTAAATGTCAGCAAATGTTTTAGGCCACTGAAAACTGTAGCAATTACTGGACATTAAAAATCTGGTTGTGATAATACATTAAGTACCCAATTTTCTAATCATTTTCACATGTCTCATAAGAAACACTCAAAGTACTGTTCAAAAATGGATTATATGTACTTTTGTTTTCTACATACAATTGTTAAATCAGTTTTGAATTGTTTCACATCACTCAAAATATATTGTAAAATCACATTTCTAATAAAAAGTGCCAAATTTACTAAAACATTAACCAAATTATCACTTTTTGAGGAAATGAAAGAAACAGCTTTACTTAAAGCATTAGTATAAAGTTCACTTAAAGTCTTTGAACTGAGGTTAAAAATGGCACGTGTCCTTAGGTTTACCATCTCTTCTTTCCTTTGCCTCTTACCTTGTAAGTATTCATATAAACTGAATTCATTTTTTTGGAAGAATTTTATGTAATATTTATGTATTACTGTTTTTAATATCTGTTATACAGTTTAGAATGTGAAATGTTGTTTCTATTAATTAGAATTCTCGTGAATCATTTAATTGATTGATTAATTGGTATTGTATATAAATGTTAGTTTTAATCTAATTCATTACTCTGTAAAGGTTTGGCCGAGGCGCTACGAGGTTATATTGGTTCTTGTGCTATTCCAGCTTCACGTATTTGTGATATTGTCATAATATCAGCTGCTATGTCAGCTCGTTGTTCTGCTGATTTGTGGATTTTCTTCATTGGTGCTGACTATCAAATTCTGCAGTCGCTGAATAAACTGTATTTTTGAAACTAACTTTAAGAAGTGGAGTTCCTGGCATTCAGTGGTTTCCTTATTTGCTATCTTTATGGTTTGTGAATTCATTTTTTGTTTGAAAGGGGGAGGCCTATGCAAAAAAGAAGCCAACACACTATTCCCACCAGGAGCAATAATAGGAATGTTACCCCTTTCAGAAATATTGTTATCTGTAGTATCAGATGTTTGCACTTGCATTAGTCTGGGAGAATGACAGAAGAGGCAGAAAATCTCCAGGAAAAAAGCATAGCACCCCTAGACCTATTGTCAACATTAGCCTTTTCAGGAACTGAGGCATAAACACTATGTTCTTTGCCGGATGATTACTGATAATTACCAATTATTACATCCCAGCAAAGGGATGAGCAGTGTTCATCTGATATGCATCTGCATCACACTTCAACTTTGTTTGCTTTTTATTGATAATAGTTGCAACGTCTTTCCATTTTAGCAGCAATCCCATCAAACAAACACTTGTGTTTAGAAAACATAATTTTTCTCTCACAATGATTCAGATGTTTAATTTTGTTAATAAGTGAGTCAAATAGCTAATGAGTGAGTTTAACACAAAAATACTGGTGTCATCAAAATGTTTCACTAAAGCTTGATGAATTTTATCAGTATGCTGAATACCTAATGGAAACTTAAATACTCAAAGTCCCTTGGGTATTTGATGAACTGCAATATAATTTTCTAAATAAGTATTCTTGCACTATAGTGATTTTTACTTTATGATTTTACTTTCAAGTTCATAAAGTGATGACTTACAGATAGTAGAAAATTGTTCAAAATCCAGTTCTGCAATGCTATATGTAACATGCTGATTATATTTACCAAATGGATTAATTACAGGCTTAAGCATCTGCTCAGTGGAAGACAATGAGTGTGCACATGCAACAGGTATATCAGCTACTATGTTACAATCACTTCTTGAATCAGAATCATTGTCACCAATGTTGAAATTTTCAGTACTATGAAATCCTCCACTACTAGCCATCTTCTGTGATACATTTTGTGCTTGTGTAATCAGTGATGAAAATGTTTGAGATAAACTCAAAAAAATCAAGTGGCACTGTATGAATAGAAAGATCCAAGTTTGCATCATTTGAATTTGCTTCTTCCTCAGATAGAATAAAAGCACTCAGCCATTCCAAGGGCAGAGCAGCACACTTAAATTAATACCTAAAAATAATAAAAAGCAAGCTAAACAACTGTGATCATAGACAACTGAAAAAATAAATAAAAAGAACACTGCCAAAGGAAAAAA
Organism: Protopterus annectens; assembly: GCF_019279795.1. Classification (NCBI taxonomy): domain Eukaryota; kingdom Metazoa; phylum Chordata; order Ceratodontiformes; family Protopteridae; genus Protopterus; species Protopterus annectens. The sequence goes on from NC_056739.1 coordinate 1,815,450,101, forward strand.
AAAATGAACTGCAAATAATGTATTGTTAAACACTTCCTTTAATAGCAAATTACAGAACTTCATCAGAACATATCAACCCATATAAAAGACAATGTTAAATACTGCTACTCAACCACGTGACTGCACCATCTGACAAAAATAATGGGCCGGATTCACAAAGGCTTGCACGGAGTCTTAGAGTAGAGTAAGACTCCATGCAGCCAACATGTCCACCGAGCGATTCAGGAACAGCCGGTAGGGGCGTGCAACTGAGCTCTCCAAACTAGTCCTACACGGACAGGGCTGGGATATGCAAATTACCTCAATTGCAGGCGAAAGCCATGCAAATGAAGTAAATTTGCGATCCAGGAAACCTGAACCTGTCCGAGTAGGCGTAGTGTTATTTGCAGAAATGTACTCAGTTGATAACTGAGTACGGTTCTGCAAATAGCAAAACGGAGCCATGTCAGCTGAAAAATAGCATGCATTCACAGGAGGAAGTATGCCAATGGCCAAAAATATGGCCATTGGCAATGGGAAGTGATGCAAATTAAAAATAAAATAACTTTTTTTTTATCCCGATCTCCGGTTTAACCAGAAGCACAGCGCCGCGCAAACGCGCTGAGCCCTACAAAGCAGAAAATTAATAATTAAGATCCACAAATGTGGATTTTATAGCTAAAATGAATTTACAATGCAAGGGAATGGCAGGCTGAAGACAACATGGCCACCGAGTAGAGGTTGCTAAGGGGGAAGCTCAGTCTAAGAGATGTAACCAAGCATTAGTAGGCAATCCTATGCAAACGAAAGTTAGGATAGTGAATCGCAAGTTTACATATGCACAAATGAGCACAGTCAGCGGAGTGTAGGAGAAGGATAAGGGGAGTAACAGAGTAGAAGATAGGTGACATCAAGAGGGGGGGTATGTATGAAAGGAGTGAAGCTCATTGGAGCAGAGTGACATGTGTCAGCTTACATTTACATAATAGTGAAAGAGGTGTGTCAACAGGTAGGCCAGGTAAATTCAAGGAATCGAAGGTGTATGCCGTGGATAACACCAAAGTTTCTTGCTGAGTATGCATGCGCGCGTGTGAGCACCAGTAAACCCGAGTAAGACAATGTGCATGCGTGTAAGCATGTGTGCACACGTGTAGGCTTGAGTAAGCATATGTAAGGCTGTGTAAACAGTTGTAAGCGCGTTTGCGCCGGTGTGCATGTGTTTTAACAAGAATAAGCAAGTTTTAGTCCGTGTAAGCATGTGTGTGCGTGTGTTAGCTGCTGTGCGTGTGTATGCGCTTGTGTGTACGGTGCTCCCCCCCTGAGGAAACAGAAAGGAAAAAGGAAGCACACCAAACAGTGGAAGTTACCAGGGAGTACTAGCAGAGCTAGCAGGTGAAAACAATCAGAATCAGGCAATTACCCAGGCAGAACACTAGCTCAGCCCAGCCCAGCACTTAAAACTCTGCAAACAACAGTCCATTATGTTTCTCTCAAGAGACACTGCAACACTGCAGTAAGCTAATAGAAGTGAAAACTGAAAAGGCTTCACTGAGACAAAAAATGTTAGGGGCTGCCGTTGTTGTTATAAGGTGACATATGCAACATGCTGAGGGTGGTGATAATGCAAATGCTGCTGAACAACCCACAGTGAGGAGACAGAGAAGAGTGTACAGGCCCAGGGTTACCTACCAGGGGCTACATGAGCTGGAGATAGTGGAGCACTATACAGTGGACAGAGACCTCTTGCAGCAAATTGTTGAGCTGTGCAGGCCACGCCTCACACACAGAACCAACAGAGGGGAACCCATCCCAGTGGAAACTAAGGTATGTGTTGGCCTAAGAATATTAGCAACAGAACATATCAACCCATATAAAAGACAATGTTAAATACTGCTACTCAACCACGTGACTGCACCATCTGACAAAAATAATGGGCCAGATTCACGAAGGCTTGCACGGAGTCTTAGAGTAGAGTAAGACTCCATGCAGCCAACATGTCCGCCGAGCGATTCAGGAACAGCCGGTAGGGGCGTGCAACTGAGCTCTCCAAACTAGTCCTACATGGACAGGGCTGGGATATGCAAATTACCTCAATTGCAGGTGAAAGCCATGCAAATGAGGTAAATTTGCGATCCAGGAAACCCGAACCTGTCCGAGTAGGCGTAGTGTTATTTGCAGAAATGTACTCAGTTGATAACTGAGTACGGTTCTGCAAATAGCAAAACGGAGCCATGTCAGCTGAAAAATAGCATGCATTCACAGGAGGAAGCAAGCCAATGGCCAAAAATATGGCCATTGACAATGGGAAGTGATGCAAATTAAAAATAAAATAACTTTTTTTTTATCCCGATCTCCGGGGTTTAACCGTAGCACAGCGCCGCGCAAACGCGCTGAGCCCTACAAAGCAGAAAATTAATAATTAAGATCCACAAATGTGGATTTTATAGCTAAAATGAATTTACAATGCAAGGGAATGGCAGGCTGAAGACAACATGGCCACCGAGTAGAGGTTGCTAAGGGGGAAGCTCAGTCTAAGAGATGTAACCAAGCATTAGTAGGCAATCCTATGCAAACGAAAGTTAGGATAGTGAATCGCAAGTTTACATATGCACAAATGAGCACAGTCAGTGGAGTGTAGGAGAAGGATAAGGGGAGTAACAGAGTAGAAGATAGGTGACATCACGAGGGGGGTATGTATGAAAGGAGTGAAGCTCACTGGAGCAGAGTGACATGTGTCAGCTTACATTTACATAATAGTGAAAGAGGTGTGTCAACAGGTAGGCCAGGTAAATTCAAGGAATCGAAGATGTATGCCGTGGATAACACCAAAGTTTCTTGCTGAGTGTGCATGCGTGCGTGTGAGCACCAGTAAACCCGAGTAAGACAATGTGCACGCGTGTAAGCATGTGTGCACACGTGTAGGCTTGAGTAAGCATATGTAAGGCTGTGTAAACAGTTGTAAGCACATTTGCGCTGGTGTGCATGCGTTTTAACAAGAATAAGCAAGTTTTAGTCCGTGTAAGCATGTGTGTGCGTGTGTTAGCTGCTGTGCGTGTGTATGCGCTTGTGTGTACGGTGCTCCCCCCCTGAGGAAACAGAAAGGAAAAAGGAAGCACACCAAACAGTGGAAGTTACCAGGGAGTACTAGCAGAGCTAGCAGGTGAAAACAATCAGAATCAGGCAATTACCCAGGCAGAACATTAGCTCAGCCCAGCCCAGCACTTAAAACTCTGCAAACAACAGTCCATTATGTTTCTCTCAAGAGACACTGCAACACTGCAGTAAGCTAATAGAAGTGAAAACTGAAAAGGCTTCACTGAGACAAAAAATGTTAGGGGCTGCCGTTGTTGTTATAAGGTGACATATGCAACATGCTGAGGGTGGTGATAATGCAAATGCTGCTGGACAACCCACAGTGAGGAGACGGAGAAGAGTGTACAAGCCCAGGGTTACCTACCAAGGGCTACATGAGCTGGAGATAGTGGAGCACTATACAGTGGACAGAGACCTCTTGCAGCAAATTGTTGAGCTGTGCAGGCCACGCCTCACACACAGAACCAACAGAGGGGAACCCATCCCAGTGGAAACTAAGGTATGTGTTGGCCTAAGAATATTAGCAACAGGTACCTTCCAGAGACCAACTGGTGATATGATGGGGATATCACAGGTATCAGCATCCAGGGTACTGCACTAGTTCCTGGATGCCATGTCAGCACATGTCGGTGATCATGTATATTTCCCCAATTCCCGTGAGGTATTAGCCAGCAATATGCGTCTCTTCCAGCAAATAGTGGAATACCCTGAGGTAGTGGGTGCAATAGACTGCACGCACATACGCATCAAAGCACCAGCCGGTGAGTGGGTTAGGGTCTACTTCAACCGCAAGGGCTTCCCCTCCATCAACTGCCAGGTTGTGTGCGATGCCCAGGGCATAATACTGAATGTGTGTGCTGGCTGCCCTGGAAGCTACCATGATTCCCATATCTGGCATCTGACGCAGCTGTACCAGACATTTACCAATGGGGACATCCCACATGGTCACCTAGTGGGGGATGCTGGCTATGCACTGGAGCCGTGGCTAATGACACCCATCAGAAATGCACACACACCTGAACAGGAACGCCATAATGAGGCACATGCACAAACACAAAATGTAATCGAGCATGTGTTTGGGCTGCTCAAGTCATGGTTCCGGTGCCTGGACACATCTGGTGGAACCTTGCAGTACTCACCAACTACGTGTACCCAAAGTGTCATGGTATGTGCTATGCTACATAATATGATCCTGCGAAAATAGCTGCAGCAGGACCAGCATAGGCCTGGGCCAAACAGCCCCCCACCATTGCCAAGGCCATCACAGACAGAGCATGACTCGGAGGAGGAACAACCTGAGCCTGCCCCAGTAGGCAGAAGGAGGCATGCCCAGTATGCTTTGGCCTTGGCAAAGAGGCAATGCATAGCACATACACTGGCTCAGTAGGAACTCTGGAAATGATACCTCTCTCTGACCCACACATATAGTAAAAGGGATGCCTACGTTGACACTACCTGCTTTCAAACATGTATAGGGAGTGTAGTATGTGCATCCGACATAGGCAGCCCTGCATCAACACCTGAGGCATGATTGCCATGTGTTAAGCAATATAAAGCAGTGCTAAACAGCATTTACCATCATGAAGTCAATATAAACAAAATCGCACACACCAACTACTACAAATGTGGTCAATGTAGAGTAATATTGGCCAATGTCCAGCAATGATGGTTAATATTGAGCAATGTTGGACAAGCTGGGTCTAGGTAGGGCATAGCTGAACAAAAGCCAACATGCTCATATTTGCTCTACTGGCCCCTAAGCAGTCTTGTCAGTATGAAAAAATAAGCGGCAATGGGCCTCGAACCCAGGATACTGTGCACGATAGTCATAGTACAGAACCACTAAACCATAAGAGTAGTGCAGTGGTTAGCCCGTATGAAGAAACGTTGATAAGTCTATGCAAAGTATTTCACGGAAACCCTGCAGGCACAGCATAATCCCTGTCGAGTTATGACACAAAGGTGAGTCCTGCAGTAAGAATAGAACCTGACTTTCAACACACACAGTACAAATGTTAATAATGGACATGTAGACATACATCAACAAATGTAGTGGACCTCAGACAGCAACATACTGAAAGGTCACACTGGGCATGCTCACACACTTGAATACATGAGACAAATGTCAGGCAACAGAACACTGACAGTCTGAACTGGGCAGGCTCACACACTTAGGCCATGTTGGAGTAAAACATTGGGCCACACATAGCAGGCAGTTGCATGTGTTAACCCAGGAACCTCTCACTACACAGCAATCTGCCCTGTGCACACACTTATATGACAACAGACACGTATATAATATAGTGGAACTCTGCCATAAGCAAATATGTTCTGCAGGTACCTAAGAGGTTCATATAAAGTGTGAAAGCAAAGATGATAAAAATCTGCAAACAGTATCAGCAATAAACATTGTGCATCATGAAAATTATCATAGGTTCAGAGGTTGATACTAGGCTATCTGCCCTAGGGCATGTACAAGCATAGCCAGAGTGTGTTTGGCTACTGCAACCCAGTCAAATCATAGTACTGTGCCTGTGAATAGTAGGTCACACAAGATAGCCCATTTATGTTCAGTGTATTGTGCCTCTGTCTAGCAGGGACCCAGAAGATATCCCATGGGTAAACATGCGATCACTCATCCACTTGACAAGATGTCACCTGTAGGTGGTCAGTGGGTGGCTCTGCCTATGCAAAACCAGGACTACACTCTGAGTGAGTGGAGGCTTTCTGATAATAATCTGTCCCCCCAGCATGTCCTTTTAACATCAGTGATGAGGTATATGTCCCTGGAGTGTGTAGCAGCAAGGGAGTTGGATATCCTGAGGTGGAGCATGTCCAGTAAGTCTGGGTCAGATATTGCCTTCAACTACAGGCACACAACACATCCGTGTAGGTGGTAAGTGACTGAGTAGAGCTGGAGTTACTGTATCGGAACTGTGCAGGGCATCTGTGTGAGTCCCTACATCTGCTCAAAGAGTAACATTTGTGGCCATTACAGTTGCTGCAGGTGTCAGGTAAGGTACATCCCAAAGGTGGCATAGTAACCAAGCATGGTCATGAAGAGTATAGGGGACAATGACCACATGTGATCAACATGTGAAACCATGTGGGATATGGTGGGCTATGTAGACGTACTGTCTACCCACTATGGCAACAGGATTGTCAAAGGCGAGAGTACGAACAGGTCATGTCCCCAAACCCGAACAACTACGACTGTATGTAATGGATTACAACCTATGTGGTAATGTGTGGGCATCTTGTCATCCTCAAAGGGGATGACTATGCAACTAATGGCATGTAGCTTTGGGCCATGGCTCAGGCACCAGTCAACCTATCTCTGTGAGACCCTGTATGAGTATGCATGTGCCAGCAGGAGAGCTGATTATGGCACCCAGTTTGCAGTCATCTGCAAACATGGGAAGCCATATCCCTCCTGTGATAGCCTGCACATCACACAAATATATATACTGAACAACAGAGGTCCCAGGACTGAGCCTTGTGGGATGCCAGGTGTAACTGGTGTATAGTCAGACATGGCACCTGCAACACTGAGCATGTGGGTGCTATCCCTGCTCCAGGCAGCAATCCATCGTGTCAGATATGTGTCGATATTGATGCTGGTGAGCCTATGCATAATGGCTGAGTGGGATATTGTGTTGAAGGGTTGTGCAAGGTCCAGGCAGGCTGTGTGGACAACTGTCCCAACACTGATGGACCTGGTAACTGTTGAAAGAATTTGAACAGGTCCAACAGGCAAGATCTGCCCACAACAATGCTGTAATGTGTAGGACCCATGTCTGTAGGTTTCCCATGTCTATGTGCATGAGTCCCATTACAATACACTCCATAGCTTTGCAGAACAGGCTAGTTAGCCTTTTAGGCTGATATTGTCTGTGGTCTGTTGTGGCAGTATTCAGTGGAGCGGGACCACTATCGCTGTATGCCATTCCGTGGGTACATATCCTGCAGTAACTCTTATATCGAGCAGTGATGTAATGTGAGTGTTACGTCTGTCATGAAGGCTGTGTACGACACAGGCCGGGACACCGTCTGGTCCCATTGATGCTGTGTTGTCCGCTGTGGGGAGGGCAGCACTCACCTCTTTACTCGTGATGTCTGGGAGGTTACACTCTGTTGGTATGGACAGTACCACCTTAGGGGGGATGGGGGGACACATCTGCACTGAACCTGTTTGCCAGGATGATGGCAATGTCAGTGGGTTCAGGGTATGTTTAGTCAGTATGCAGTAACACACAGCATATCAGTGAGTGTCCAGCCAGGTACCTGAATCAACTGAAGAAGGCCTTGTGAGTGTCTGACATGTCTGGTGCAATTGTCTGTTAGAAACGTGCCTGACAAAAATACCCGAGTGATTGTAGCAGTCCGCTAGTACAGATCACAGATGCCTTCCCTGTCTGGGATTGTGCTCTATCATGTAGTAGCTTCCTCCATTTGTTGTAAAGCGTATTAATGGCTGGGGTCTACCAGACAGGTCCACTGCCATTGGAGGAGTGAGACCAGTTGTTATTTTGGATGTAATGATCCATGCGATCCACTAGGTGTCCATAGAATGTGTATTTAAAGGATTCAGCAGTCTGAGCCATACTTACCACTGACCCAGGGTCTCTGAAGGATAGCACCGTGGTTTGGAGGAGTGTGACACTTGCTTTTGGGAAGTTCACCAAGATTACCCAGGATGGGTGTGGGGACGGGATATGGATGTCCAGTGTGATAAAGTATGTTCTGCCCTTACCAATGAGGGGTATACCACAGGTGTGGAACATAGAGTCCCCATGTCGGTGATGATCATGTCCAATATGTTGTCCCCTCTTGTGGGTGTGGTGACCGGTTGTGCCATAGCATATGAGTTTAGAAATAGTAGCAACTGTTGGGCGAGGGTGTTGGGGCCTGAGTACTATCCACAGTCAATGCGTGGGTATTTGACGTCACCCAATATAATGGTGTTTGGGGAGACCTTCATATGGTCCAATGTTCCCAGGAAAGCTGAGTGAGGTTGTTGTGTTGGGGAGTGTGGTCTGTAGCAGGCAACCAACCAAAAGGCAGATTTGCACAATGTTAGGTGCATATGTATGGTCCGTGATGCATTGTGCAGTGCTACCAAACCCGGAGGTATGTGTATCTGTGATGTATATGGATACTCCCTCTATTTGTGTTGGCCATTCCGAGTTATGTGGTCAGAAAGCATGGTATGAAATACAACCTGGTAGTGCTGGTCTGCATGTGGGAGCCTCAACCATGTGTCTGTTAGTGCACAGCTATTGCTATCCTACATACTGAGGAGATTCCTGAGTGGGCGCAATTTGAGGGTAAGACATCTGGTGTTGAGCAGCATTACCCTCAGTGTTGTGTACTCTGTAATGTGTATGGAGGTGGTTCTGTCCTTTGAGCCCTGCTTAAATAGGGCAGTATGGTGGCAGAAAGTGCCCTAGCCAGTATTCAAAAGTCCAAGGGTGACAGGTGCAAGCTGTCCATAGGGAAGCTACGTGGCATGTCGAGCATGTCACCCCAGGGTGACAGACACTGTATCCCCTTTGAATAACACCAATATGTTAGCCAACTGTTAAATGTGAACAGTTTGTTGGTATACTGTGACATTATACTTGGTGAGTGTAAGATGCTAGACAAGGTCAGGGTGATAATGGGCTGGGCTACATGATCACAGAGTTCCTGTATGTGTCATGTCATGTGGTCCAGGGAGGAAGTTCTGAGGTTGCACGCACCAGCATGGACAATGATGGAGCCAGTCCTGGACTTGCTTTGGAGTGACCTGAGTGCATGTGTTATGTGGCGGATCCTGGCACCTGAGGGACAGCTCAAAGTGACTATTCCCCTGTCTGGCCTGGTGAGTGGGACGATAGTGTGTTTGACATTAAGTGTCACCTATAACAAGTGTATCAGGTGTGTTGTTTAGCCCAAAGGGCAGTGACTGTGTGGCACACTGACAATGTGAACTGTGTGACATGTGGGCATTGTAGTGGGGTAGCAGTTGCATGTGTGTCTGCTATAGAGGTCTCTGCTGCTTAGGCAGAGTGTATGTAGAGCCTCCAAATATGTGTATGTGTGATAATGTGGTTTGTTTGCTGTCACTATTGGTGTATTTGAGACTAATATGTGGTGTGTGTGGTCACCCTCAGCACCTGATAGACTATGCCAGTCATGGGTCGAGAGAGCTCAGCATCCTGTATGTCAATATTGTTACATCTTCCACATATATGTGAGTGTGATGTGAGGAGGAGAGGGTTGTCTGTGTACATGAGGCAGATGTGACATTGTGTCATAACCACAATATTCACTAGCTGGACTGGAGAGTACACATGAAACCGACCCCTGGACATGCCAGTGTATTATGATGACATACTCTGTAGCCTGATCACAAAGGATCAGTAGGGTGTTAAGTGTGTAAAAGAGTATAACCGGGATTAGTGCTCAGGTTTGTTGGTGTTTTGTAAAGAGTAGCTGAGAAGGAGTCCAGACTGAGAATCATGACATGTCCTTCAGCTATGTAATAAATAGTAATGTACACGCATATATGTGCTGAGTCAGGGACAACTGTACCTTACTGACATTGCCGACATCCTGTCAGACAGACCCATGTATACATACCCACCCCTCACTGACGATAGTCCCTGACATCACACCAGGAGATATCACTTGTAGAACGGCTGAACATCTCCCCCCAAAGCCAAAAGCATGGCAGCAATTGGATTACATAGTTTCCCAATATGTGTCATGCATGCACTACAGAACAAACAGACCCTGCACCCAAACAGTCTGTTGAGCCTCACCCACTCCACAGGACCTGGAACCGTCTAATGTGTTACAGCAACATATGGCACTCCCCACATGTGTGGGTGCACAACACACCATGGGAAGTATAGTCTAGTAAGCCTATAAAGTCTGATCTGCAAGGCCATGGAGTGCATCATGGCAGAAGTCATAAACAGAGCTATTGGAAACCGACAAACACACAACCCTACCAACTGTGGTATGTTCATGTGCAGATCATGGTTCCCAAGCATGCTACACCATCTGCAATGCAGCCACCCAGGACATACATCATGGAACAGAGCTACACATGTCCCACATAGACTTTGAACAGCTCTTCATCAACATCACAGACACATGTCATATCCACAAAACCAACAATCTGTGCATAGATATGTGCTGACATATGAAGGGGTGGCAATGTGTCCACAGATAGATCACACAAGGTGAGACTCATGGGGTCCTGTACAAGCTGTTGATACCTTCTGACCTACATGGATCATTCCTGGGATTGCATAAATATGTGTACACACATTACCATGTCCAGTATGATGATGTCATCATCCTACAAATATACCAGGAGAACACAAACCACCCAGTAAAGCATATAGTGTGCTGAGTTAATGCGTATCCCTCTAATATCATAACATCGTAAGGTAGGGGTTTGAGTCTTGCAAACGCCAAGTGTGTGGGGAGGTTTATATGATTCCCTTTGAGTAGAGTAGCCTTTTTGGAGACTGGAAAAACACATTAAAAGAGGTACATGGGGGGGGTGTATGTGTGTGATTCCCTTTGAGAGGAGTAGCCTTTTTGGAGACTAGGAAAACACATCAAAAGAGGTACATCCCTCTTTGGAAAGTCTGATTATGTCAGCATCCTACAAATATTCAAGGAGAATCAAACCATCCCAGTAATGCATATAGCGTGCCATGTTAATGTGTATCTCTCTAATATCATAACATAGTCAGGTAGGGGTTTGAGTCCTGCAAATGCCACGTGTGTGTGATTCCCTTTGAGAGGAGTAACCTTTTTGGAAACTGGGAAAACACATTAAAAGAGGTACATCCCTCTTTGGAAAGTCTGATGATGTCAGCATTCTACAAATATTCAAGGAGAACAGAAACCACCCAGTAATGCATCTCTCTAGTATCATAACATAATCAGGTTTGAGTCCTGCAAACGCTGTGTGTGTGTGTGTGTGTGTGTGATTCCCTTTGAGAGGAGTAGCCTTTTTGGAGACTGGGAAACACATTAAAAGAGGTACATCCCTCTTTGGAAAGTCTGATGATGTCAGCATCCTACAAATATTCAAGGAGAACAAAAGCCACCCAGTAGTGCACTGTGTTAATGCGCATCTCTCTAGTGTCATAATATAGTTAGATAGGGGTTTGAATCCTGCAAACGCTGAGTGTGTGTGCCACAGGTGGTCAATGCAGTGTGGGTTTTGCTTTTACAATGGTATGACATATGTTTCAAACAGTATGTGCATTGCACACATCAGGTATCTGCGTGTCAAATAAACTTGTGTACATGTGACCTCAATCAGTACATAGGTGTGAAGCCTGCATACTACATGAATACATTTGTAACCTTCGACAGATTGTGCCGCTGCTTCTCAGATCATAGGTCACATATGTATGTATGCATCAAGCCCGGCCTATGTAGTGATCCGTGGCCAAGGACATCCCTGCCACACACACCCATGACACATACTATAGAGTACTGTGAGTGAGGGTAATTGCTGGGGTATATGTCAGACATGTTCATACACAACAACGACTGGCAATAATGGACAGTCATTATAGGTGTGCACCAGCCCTGTGGATATGCATGCAGGCCCCTAATGTGTTATGTGAAACACCAAGGGACCCCACAATACCTATGGATATGTGGATACCAACGGACAGATGACATAACACGTGTCTGTCTGTACACATTGGTACCCAAAATATATGTTCAGGGCTACCACCTATGTGGTACTGTCGGGATAATATGTATAGTAAATGTGGATGACTATGCCATAGACAGCGTACTACTATACAGCATGTATTGGACAACAAGTATCTCTCTGTATGATACCCTTGTGTAGGATATGCGTCCCATCCGGGGAATGCAGTGTAGGCCAATGCATGCATTTCCAGATGTGGATGGACATATCCCTAGTGTGTTTGCATGTACCTAAGAGGGCTATATGCCACACAGGTGTGGTCCAGGAATGTGTGGAGGTCAATACCACTGGTTACTGTTATAGTATAGTACTGGATGGATCCAACTGTTACTGAGTTCCCTACAACTGTGAGTCATTTGTCAGGACATCATCTAATGATTGGTTATAGTCATGCTGTTGAGGTGATGTATACTACCAGACTGCAGATCATTGACAGATATCAACGGTATCACCCACAGCATAGTGCCAACCCATGTCATACACACATGTGTACCCATGTTAGTACATATCTGTAGTAGAATGCATACTGGCCATCAAAAGATACCATGAGATGTTAACAATGTGTATAACAGGGTATATCGCACATCCCATGTGTCCACTATGCACGTACATGCAGACAGTGTGCACACACCATGTTCACAGATGTACACCCACTAATTTGTAAAGCATACATCACACATGTACTGTCCACTCACTAACACATGCTGGCAACACTGTACACTTCAGCCAAGTGGCACATGGGTGGACAATACATACACAGACATAACACTGGTGTAAACAATGCTACAATGACTATCAGAGCTGTGATATATAATGCCTGCTCAGATATACCTACAAGGATATCAGTACACTTTCCTGTTGACAACTTGCTACTATTGCTACACTGCTATAATGTCACCCTGTGCATCAGAACCATGTTAGCCTATTCCTGCATCAATATGACAGATGACAGGAGGTGGCACAGGTGTCATCATATGCACAGGGTGTGTTGTAGGTTTGCCAGAGCCCGACATTGACCCATCCAATCGGCATGTCTGTCTGTGTGTGTGTGTGTGTGTGTGTGTGTGTGTGTGTGTGTGTGTGTGTGTGTGTGTGTGTGGGTGTGTGAGGGACAACAGTACTACATGAGCCAATGTTGATGTAATGTGTGTGTGTATGTGTGAGCCATAGTTGTAAGGTAAATGCGTGTGTGTCTGCATGCACACAATTCCACCATGTGGCTGCCATATACGGGTGGTTGTAGGACAGCCACAGACTGTACCTGCTAGGCCATACAGATCACTGTCTCCAGCCATGGACACAGTACCTGTGCCTAGCAGGGGTGCTACAGGCAGTATCGGGTACCAACCCTGACTGGCTGCTATCATCAGAGGCAGAGGTATGATGACTGGACCCATGTCCCTGCTGGGACTAGCCAGCACCACATGTACATGGTCTAGTAGGATGGTCAATGGACAGGCCAGCCCCAGCATTGCTGGGGCTGGTACTGCCACTACGGGAGCGGCTGTGATCCATGGTCCATCCACGATGACTGCCAGCTGATGCTGTTGCTGGCATGCATTCGCGTCGGCTTCTCATCCGTCCCACATGGTCCTGGCTCATGGCCAACACATTGTGGAGGATATCTAATGTCTCCCTCCAAAGGCTATCAATGACATCAGTGTAAGTCCGGATGGTGCCGGCAAGGTCACGGATGCTGTCATTGATAGCAGTGTAATGGACCCTCTGCGCCCTTAGTCCCTGTCTGGTGTACCTTTCCATACGTACCTGTGCCTGCATTACAGCCCGGAATATACTGGAGGTTGTAATACCTCCAGGGGCATGTTTGCAAGGGGCAATACGACCAGTGGTGCTCCCCCGAGAACCCCTGGACAGCCGCCTATGTGGTACCGTTCCGGTAATCTGGCTATGGCTGCTGTGAGGGGATGCATGTGCCATAGGTACCACACTCTCCTGGTCAATGCCAACTGTATGCTGTCCCTCAGCTATGGCCATTGGTGACGAGGGATGTATTGGCAGTATGAGTGTGCGCATAGATGGGGTTGACCGCTGTGTACTGTTGATTGGTGGACCAACGACAGACCCTGTCAGACCTTCCTGTGCCACAATACATGTCTCATCATCTCCACTATTAGTGGCGGTGACATCAGGTTCCCTGCTGCATTCAGCCACCCCTAACTCAGCACCTGTGGAAGGAAGACAGGAAACACACTTTACAATCTATACATGATGTTAGCACACATGCACACATGCAGACATGAACACATGCACACATACACACATGTACACATGCACACATGCACACATGAACACATGCACACATGAACACGTGCACACATGCACACATGCACACATGAACACATGCACACATGCACACATGCACATATGCACACATGCACAGACATACACAGCTCACCACAGCACATACACACACACACATACACACACACCAGCAATCCAACACATACACAATAGTGGGTGATGGTGGGTGACAGTATCACAAGGCAAACAGTCACCACACATGTGTCAGCATGCAGACCATGTGTTGATCAACACCATGCAGTGCAAGTGTAGACAGCCCTATCTAATGACATTATACATGGCTTTGATGCATGTGTGTAGTTGTTCAGTGATTGGCTACACCCTGGAACACACTGTGTACATGGACACAACATTGCTGTGCAAGTATTATCTGCTCTGCAATGTCATGTGCACCATCACTCAATGTTTATCATGTGTTATCTGTGTGACACATAGATTGCCATGTCTGATGACAGTGTCTGTGTCCATAGCACATAATAGTGGGCACAGGTGTAGCAAATGCATGTAATGTACAGATGTGGGATGAGTGGTGCATGTAGATGTGAAGGAATCCCAATGCACGACATGGACATTGTACAGTGGTTATGGTGAGTGTGGGAAATATTGCAGATATGTCAGTGCCAGCCATGACATGGCATGCTACACAACTGCAACATTAAACACAACACATACCCAATGTGTGTCATGTGACCTATACACCCAATAGCATTGCAGGACATATATGTGACTCTTTGTACAGATGGCAACTGTTGTGCAAAATGTGTATACTAGCATATGTAAGCACACACAAAACATGCTATGCATGGTGTGTATAGGTGCATATGTTTGCACACACAGAACAATGAGGTGCACAGCAAAGACTGCTATGTGTAGTACTGTGGTCACTGTAACCGGGTGGGGTGTAGTACCATGTGCCATCATCATCATCATGCATCTTATATGGTCACTCACGGCTACTACTGTGTGACAGACCACTGCCTAGCATGCTGTACCTGAACTGCAGTGCTGTGGATACATTCGCTATTACACAGCCACTTTGTACATGAGTGTATGAGGTACCCAGTAGGGAGCATTGCCTAACATGACTGTGTTATGTGTTGAAGAGTGTTGCACAGCCCCATGATAGGCCACTACCCCTGAGGTACATCATGTGTGTGTGGATGACATGTGGGATACTGAAGTGTGACCTTACAGCGGGTGTGTGGTTACGCCATATGTAGCATGACTTTGTGTACTGCATGTGATAAATGTGTTATGTTGTGCACAGGTGTTGCAACTATGCCTATCCAATGTGCAGTACGGGGTTGCCACAACTGTGTGTCATGCTCTGTGTATTGCATGTCATTGAGGCAGCTACTGACATTACTGAGCTGTGCAACGTCTCACAGCAAACATGCATGGCATGCATTATGCGTAGGTGTGTTACGTGTACATGGCCTACACCTCACCTATGACATACATATTTCATACCAACATTGCAGGTATAACACACTCACCAGCATGGATCGGCTGCCCTGCCATCACACCAGAGGGACCTATGAGAATATGAGAGGGTTCGTCAGTGGCCACAACTGTGGCATTGCTACAGTGGATATGCTAAACTGCAGTACAACAACAGTCAACAGTCACAGGGTTAGGGATATTATTCAAACTATCCGTATTGCACAACACTAGGCAGCGGAACTGCTAAACACACAGTACACATCTCACATACACATAATCTAACAATACAGTTAACTGTAGTCTACAGATAGGGCATGTTGCCTGCTTGCTCCAGGTGAATGTGCTGGGTGGCTCCAGCCTCCATTACAACACATGTCAGAGGTTGATGTAGCTGTTGTCCAGGAGCCACCATGCTTAGGAGCAGCTCCTCCGCTCTGGTGAGGGTGGGATAAATGGCCACCCCACCACCTGTGGCAAGCTGCTGTCTTTGGATATCAGACGCATGCCGCCAGACTTGTCTAATTAAATCACTGCAGTGATGGTGTACCTGCTCATATGTCCGGTTATGCATGCTTATGTCATTTAACCGACAAACAAGTTCCTGCCACAGTGCAGTCCGCTCCTGCTGGTGCTGGCTTCTTCTGGAGAAGAGCATTGTGTACCGCTGCAATAGGTTGTCGAGTATCACCTCTTCCTCATCCGCTGTGTATGCTGGGTTGCGTTGGTGGGCCATCTGGCTGAAAAAGATATGAACAATATGTGTGAGAGTGTCCTGTGGCACACTTTACACCTTTACCCACAGATATGACTTTACTGACATATATACCATCCTATTGTCTGTCAGATGTTACATATGTTCAGTACCACTTATTGGTTCTCAGGCCACAACTAACTAACACTGCCTGGCAGACTCTATATGTCACACCACTATACAACAGTACCTGACACACTGTTTGTGACACATTGCACAACCTCAAGACAGGGGTGTATATCACACCAATGCACGAACAGAGATGTCATCCATTGCAATGGATGTAAAGTACTGGTACAGTAGTACCAATCAACCACCCTAGTCATTGATGCCATAGCCCTGCCTAACAGATGTGTCCAGCTGTTACTATAGGTGGCATACTGCTGTAACAGACTATATATGTTGCTGGATATACACATTTACCATGTAACACACATATGATTGCAGCCATTGTACAGGCATAATCACACACACATCAGGCAAACATACAAAGCACCACTGTATGCCAACACAGATGAGCATTACCTGTGTATCATACGGTACTGTGTGCCTCTACTTACACACCCTTATGCCTGTATTCTGTCCTCTGTGCAGACTACAGGAAACACACATGACAGTGTGTCCAAGCAATGTGAACACACATCATACTGTGCTGTTTAGGCCTACAGCTTCAGGTAGTACTACAGTTCATATTGGTGATGGATTCACCAGCAGTACCACTCACTAAGCATACATATATTGCTTTAGCCTACAATGAAACACCACATTCGTCAACGGAGAACTACGTCACATCATATGCCGTACTACTATGTCTGTCTAACAGTACATTACACATCAGTTGCTGTCCTCACAGCTAGGATAGGCACTACCATGTCAGATACAACATCACACTAAGCTATCCCACCTTTACAGACCTTGCACACATTCAGCGTTACACTTATTCAACCTCACATAACAGCTATTGCATTAAGTACATGTGTGAGTGCATAGTGTCATAGGTAGGTAATATGCTATTGGCCCTAGGGCCTACGGCAGCTTAGCCATATGCTACCCTGGCCTTTGACACACATGTACTTTGATTTCACTTGCCCCTGCCAACCTGAACCACAGAGGTGTTTCCTGGGGTGTATTACCAATCTCCCACACAATCATCAGGGGTATTTATAACAACTGCTAAGGAGGAGCCTTGTTTGCTATTGCTATGTGGTCTATTCCGGTGTATGGCATATCTCTGAGATGGGAACCTATCCCTCCAGCATGTGCTGTTTAGTGAGCTGACAAGGTTTAGGGCCCTAGAGCGGGTATCCCGGAGGGATTGTGATATGTTGCCATGGTGGTTGTCACCCAGCTATGGGTGTGACATACCTCTGCATGTATGGCAGAGGTCACCTCTGTGTGGCTAGTATGCAATACAGTGTAGTTGTGGTTTTGTGAGTCAGTCTGCATAGGGCATCTGTTTGCGGCCAGTATTACCCTCTGGGAGGTCTGTCTGTGGCCTGTTCACCTGGTGTAGTTGTCATGTGAAGTACATACCACACAGGGCATTGTGATGAGTAGTGGGGAACTCTACCCTATACTTCCATAGATGACACACCTGTTGTCATGACACATACCACACAGACAGATTACAGGTGTAGTGTGGCACTGTCTTCATCAAAGCGGAGGCTACTGTCCACCTGTGTCCCATGTTTCCTTATCACACCTTCACTGTTAGGTAGATCTCTACCTATGTGGTAGTTAATGGGTACACTGTTTTGGGAAGGTGGAATGGCACTGCAGTATCAACACTTGTCTACAGTCCATGCCTTGGTCACCACACACCTGTTGCAGTACATATGACCCCGTGTCTCTCTGTCTCTCTCTCTCACTCTATATGTATATATATATATATATATATATATATATATATATATATATATATATATATATATATATATATATATATATATATGCATATCTATACACATACATGTACACATCCATTGCTGTACACATGGATGTACATATAGGCACATGTACTGTCCACCTTTCATGGTGGGGATATCACTTATGCGACAGTTGTGGGATGTACAGGTATGTGATTAAATTGCACAGTGTTGTGCAGAATGCATGTGGGTGTCCTCAGCCCTTGTAGCATTAGCAGGCCTCACTGGCTGTAACACAGCAGATCTGACAAATCTGTCCCACAGCATTTAACCAGCACATGACATATATCAACACTACCATAGCTGGCCTTAGGCATAGGCCAACTGGGTGGCTGCTTAGGGCGCCGCTCTAACAGGGGTGCTTTTCCACTATTTATGTGGTGTAGTAAGACAAGGATGGGGGCATCTGGAAGTGTGGTAGGGGGTGCCATGGAGCCCTTTTGCCTAGGGCACCAGTTGACCTAAGGCCGCTCCTGCGCACTGCATGCTGTTTTCTAAGCCCCACACTACGACCTACATGGATATATGCACATATCAACCTTCACTGACAGATATCTGTCCACCCTTCACTAACAGTTGCAGTATGTCCCTTGCCCTATGCACATGTGCAGATACAGATAGATACATACTGCTGCCACACATGGATGATTTGCAGTGTGTAGAGTACTCTTCAGGAACATCTACAACATGCCAACACGTGCATGTGAGTTACATACCTTACCTTTGTATTTCCCTGCTCCATGTGTTACGGTTTTGTAGTTTTTTTTTTTTTTTTTTATTGGTGGTTTGTATTGGGTTTTCGCCCTCTATTTAACTTTCTGTCTCAGTTTCTCATTCTGTTCTGTCTCTGTCTGTGTCTGTGTCCGTCTCTCTCTCTCTCTCTCTCACTCTCTATCTCACAGCACCAGCAATGATATAATTGCATGTGTGGACTGCAGGTACAGCCTGCTTTTCTAGGTATCTGCACTTGTGCATGTGACAGCCTCTGCACCAATTGCTGCCCACCATTCAGTAATTGCATGCAGCCCGCTGTTTGGTGATTGCATTACTCACTGTGATTGCAGCCCACTGCTGTAAAATGCTAGGTTAGGTAGACGTAGCCCTTTCAGATTTCCAAGGTGGGGCTCATACTTGTTTGCTCTGGACACCCTTGTGTCAGTCTGAAGGTTGGTATATGTCTCTTATCTGATGCTAGGGTTGTAGCCAGTTATATGCATGTTGTACTCAAACCTGAATGTAGCTGCTTCCAGTACACACATCTCAGTGTAGTCATGTACGCACACCTCCAAATGTTAACACAGGATACATGAGAGTATGTACTTTTTTCTCACTTACACAATTAACTGCCATACAAATGTGGTTATTATACTGTATTCCTGTGGCCAGTATTTATCCTGGTCTGATACTCTGTGGTGTTTGTAAGGTGCTACTGTAACATTATTCCCTGCTAGGATGGCTGGTTCTCCTTTCACAGTCATGTCATGCAATTCCACAACCACTGCTGGTAAAGACCCACAGAAAAGGATTTGTGTTATACCATTCCTAATTTCCATTTACATTCCCTCATTGTAATGCATGATATATTTATTTCAGAACCAAGTTATTTGTATATCTGCTGTGGCTTAGTGGTAATTCATGCAGTCTATTGTGTCAATGGTCTGGGGTTCGAGACTGGCAGATGTTTTTTCTTTTGCTGCTCAGCAGAACAAGGGCCCTGCCATAGAGTGACTAAGGCACTTTTAAGCAGTTGTAAGTGGGTTTGCGCGGGTTTGCGCCATGCTTAGCGACGCTTAGCTAAGCATACACATGCGCACACTCGCTTAATCCCGCTTACTACTGCTTAAAAGTGCTTACTCCCACTAACCCCCGCGCTAATTTCTTTTAAAGAAAAGAAAATGGGGAGATAGGAAAGTGGTGAAAAAGGGGGCACAAAGAGGGACAGACAGTAGGTAAACAAGCTCAGGATGTGCAGGATGGGTGTAGGGAAGGTCCATAGCTGCCCATTTCTTTAACAGCAACAGCTGTGCATATGCAATGAATTTGGAGTGAAATTTGAAACCTTCCACCCCTGGGAGAGAGGTGAGGACAACAAAGTATGTTGTACTGCCAATTCTAATTATCAGCTTACATGTTCAATGGACATGTGTGCGAAATGGGCAGCTATGTATGGGGCTTAATTTTTTTGTGGGTACAGATTGCCCTTTTTTTTTTTTTTTTTCAGGTGAGAGTGGGAAGTGAGGTAGAAGAAATAGGTATGTCTGGGGAGGTAGGTTGGGAAGGTAAACAGACAAGACAGACAAGATGCATACAGGGGCGGTGTATGACACATGGGGTGGGTGAACACAACTGATGGGGTCGGATGTTTGGAAATCACAAGCCTATGAGCCCACAGATGGTAACAGTGGAACTGAGATCCCCACCCATGGGCAGTCACCACTGAACCTTCACAGCCCCGAGGGTGGCTGTGCTGGGGGCTGCGTAGGATGGGCAGGCTCACCCGTGAGAAGCACCACTCTCGCCATGAGCTGGCATAGGGGATCAGCGACTGAATGCTGGATCTCCCTACACACCACAACCCGGACCCTTCGAAGGGTGACAGGTGGCCCTTCTCCACCCATGCTTGCATGGGGGAATGAGCCCCATCCCCTGCAGCACTTCCACCTGAAGGTGGCACAGGACCAATGGAGGAGGGGAGCCCAGGCTGGGCACCGGACCTGCTGGTGCCAGGTGCACTCGCCAGCTGAGGAGGGACAGGTGGGTCCTCTGGGACCGGCCTTCCTATATGTTCTGTGATCAGGTGTGTTTAATTACAACATAAGCAAAACAGCATTCCAGATTAGTTGTAACAGCATGCAGTAATATTCCCATTAACCCAACACACCAAGGTTACAACAGTTGAACAGCAAGCATAACACATGCATATATTGAACCACAGTGGATATTCCAACAGCATGCAGGGATGTTTGGTAGCAACAGGCCACCATGATTGTGGTGTTTAAACAGGGAACATGCATCAACGTGAATGCAAATATTTATAGAACAATAAGACATATGTCCCAACAAATATTTAAGATTACACATACCCATTGAGGTGTGGAATTGCATGGTTTATGCACATACAGTAGGGTGTAGAAAAAACCTTGGTTAACATCTTATAATTACCTTTTCGTCTACACTACATTCCTAGTGACTGCAAGTGTATATCCCCTACATGTATTATTACACTTGCCACCATACATTAGGTTGTGTAATGGGTTTGGCTAGTTCAATATATGCCTGACCTATATCTGACATATTAACTGTCCAGGATGCAGATGTTACTGCTACATATTTCTTGATTGCATTTATATTTCTTTATCTACATATCTGGGATGTTTTCACATGACATTTTCACTTTGATTTGTACAGAACCCTGCATTTCTTGACACACACTCACATTTCTGGGGAAAAATAACATGCTACACATGTGCCAGATTTACTTATTCATGCCAGCCAGTAACTGACTGTTGTGGACTGTATATATGTTTCACAGCTACTAGCACTTCCATCACCCACTTTATATGGGACTGCAAAACTCTGGGTTGCCAGCACCTTTTCAAACAGTTCTGTTTGTATAATGCAAGGGTACAACAACATTTCAAACTCTGTGACACAGACACACTCCGGGTTTTAGATCTTTATTAATGACATTACACACTTTTCCACAGGCTCACTCCTTTATTTGTTTTAACGGTGTATATGGCAGACATGTGCAAGACATATTATACCTTTATTAATGGGTTAGAACACTCTTTTTTCAGGCTTACTCATTTATTTTATATGACAGTGCCTGCAGAGATATTATTCCAGACATATGTTACCTTTCTTAATGGGTTACTACACTCTTTTTCTGCCTCTCTGATGTTTTTATCTGGCAGTGCATGCAGAGGACTTATTCATGCAATTTTATGGCTGTATTATTGGACTACAACACTTTCTTTCATGCTCTCTCCCATATTTTATATAACAATACATGCAGAGTAATCACTAACCTGCCAGGTGGCACAGCCTTAGCAGCCTATCAGCATAGGCTTGCTGATTCACAGCACGGTCACCAGCAGCTGTAAAGTAAATGAAGGGATATTGAGACATACCTATCCATTATACATACTCCATTATCAATTCTTACATACTGCATTCCATGACTGCATACTCAGTTGTGGGGCATCCCGCATCCCATGGGCCTCTTGTATCCATTGGTTCAGGCGGTCCTGCTTTCGTCTTTTCAGGTCTGCATGGTGGTGATGGACCTGCTCACCAGTCCGAGAAATGCCTGTGGCACTGGTGAGGTCACGAGCTAACCGGTTCCAAGCCTCTGCCTTGTACTCCGTCCCTTGGAACTGGCCCTGCAGGAGTCTTGAATCATGACAGTGGACAAGGAGCCAAACCATGTATTTTGACTCCTCAATGCCCCAACTTTGCACTCGGAAGCATGTTCCCTCTCTGACACCAGGCATTCTAACTGCAGATGTGAGCTATAATCAGTTATGGTGTGTATTCCTGCCTGTGGGGCTTAAATATTCTGCATTTCCCGCACTTTTTTGTGATTGGCCATTTTGTAAAATTCTCGGCTGACTGCAGACCTGCTTAGTAATGGTTAAACTAACATTAGTAAGTATAAGAATGTTAACAGTGGCTGTTTCCCCTATGTTGTCATGGCTTAGTGGTTCTGTACTTTGCTTCTGATGCACAGAGTCCTGCGTTTGAACCTTGTCATTCATTTTATTTTCATACTGTCCAGACAGGCTAGGGGGTGTGGCTGCATTTAAGCAACTTTGCTCTACTTTGCTCCTCGGTGCCCTACAGTGTCCTGGTTGGTGGGGCACGCACATCACCACAAACACATTGCGCTGGGTAAAGCGCTGTTAAACTATGGGCAACTCTATTGTGCTGGATAAAGCGCTGTTAAACTATGGGCAACTCTATTGCGCTGGGTGAAGCGCTGCTTAACTGCAGGCAATTTTATACTGGGATCCTTTAAACTATTTATTTTATTCACTGATACATTGGCCATTTCACTGCTTTTTAGTTATGTTTAAACATATATGTTAGGTATTATTCCATATACTGATTTAAAAAATAAATACAAAAGGGAGTGGTGGAACTCGAACCGTAAATGCCTTTTCTTTGTGCAAATGCTCTACCATTACGCTATTGCTATTTGGTGTGATTTGCATAAACATTCTTTCTTATGCTCTTCCATGTCAGAATTGCTAACTGTAGCTAAGCAATGGGCATACCCGCGCACACACGTGCAAATACAGGCAGCTATTTTGGGAATTAAAAAAAATGTTAATGTTATGTGTTTTAGAACTGTGATGGGGGTTTACAATATCAGACAGTGAGGTGTTGGGTGCAGGGACATTTGAGCGGACTTGTTCTTGTTTATTTGCTTTTAT
Source organism: Protopterus annectens (assembly GCF_019279795.1). NCBI lineage: Eukaryota > Metazoa > Chordata > Ceratodontiformes > Protopteridae > Protopterus > Protopterus annectens. The sequence continues at coordinate 1,815,473,786 of NC_056739.1, forward strand.
TTTCAACACTTGCAGGGGCGTGGACATTTAGACTGCTCGGCAGTCGGATACGCCCCCTGCTTTCTTACACGGTCCATGTAAGACGTACGGTTGAGTCAGCATGCCCTCATGCATATTCATGGCATGCTGACGTCATGCCGTTCAACTGCAGCCTCCGAGTAAGACTTATTAAGTCTTACACGGAGGATTCAGGAATCCGGGGGAATGACTTAGCATATATCAAAATACTTAATGCAACAATAATCATTAAAAGCCCTGATCCACAATCATGTCAAATACTCTGTGCTTTATAAATATGCTTTATGTAAGTCATACCATTGAAACCAGGTATTTTATCGGCTTCAAGTAAAATTTGACAGAATTTCTTTTCATTATAATAAATTATTCAAATCACCTTAAAAACATACTCACAAGTTTGCTATTGACTGTGTAGATAACATAAAATTTACTTTTTTTTGTTATTTATAGTGTCAATGGTAAGAGAAACAATGTTTTTAGGGTGATTTGAATAATTTATTAAAAAATTTAAAGATGTAGCTGTTTTTCCTGTCGGTGAAGCCAAAACCATCAGAGTGCTAAGTTATAATTTCTTGTCCTGTACAAAATGAAGAAAATTACCCAAGCTATAGTGAACGCTAATAAGGTTTTAATGAACTAAACTACAGCTCTTCAGACAGTTTTTCAAGAAAGGAATGCAACTGTTGATCAACCCCTACGTAGCCTCTTGGAAAGAAGAGTAGTAGCTGACCAACTGATGTTTACATTTTTCTAGAGTTGTGACCCTGCCTTCAACCTCACTGGATTCCCAAATACCAACAGTCTATAAAAAAATAAGGGAAGGAGGATGGCATAGAAGCCTACCTGGTTGCACCTGAAAGGTATGCAACGAAGGTCAACTGGCCTCAGGCCGAGAGGACAAGAATTCTGTCTCTCTTTACCTAACCAGGAAGAATACATGGATTTTAAAATGATGATGAACATAACTACTAAAAACTGAAATGAGGAATTTTGTCAAGGGCTGGAGTTTCATTTGAAGCACAGTCATTTGAGTTTCACAAGTGGGCATTCAACATGAACAGATTAGTAGAGTCTGATTTAAAACATATTTTAGATCTGTGGTCAGAGACTTGATTAAATAATATCAGAAAAATTCTACAAATTTTGGCTGTAGACCAGTCTGAAAGGTGCTCTCTAGCAATTTAAGGAAGTAGATATTCTATAGTATTTATAAATCTTCTGAACAGCTAGTTGTTTTAGTAGAATGCCTATTATTAACTGAAATTGCATTTCCTGCATTCACCAAGGGTTAATAATAAGCCTTTAATTAAGTATAACTTATTGCCTACAATAAAAAATTATCATATAATCTGATTGTTTCAAATATTCTGGAAACGTGTATATTGCCAAGTAATATGCAATAATTGATAATAATACTATACATGTTTGTTTGTTTGTGTCTTTCGGCTTTTCCCGGTTAGGGGTGGCCACAGCAGAACTCCGGTCCGCTAATGATTGGTAGTTGATTTTTACGTGTCGAGTTACCAGCCCTGGCACACAACCTTCAATGAAGGTACGCCCATCCATGCATATCTTCACGCAGAAGACGTTCTAGCTGAGAATCGAACCGGACAGCATCTTACTGTGAGGCGACAATGCTACTGCAGCACCACCATACATGTAAAAACTGTTAATGCTACCCAACAAACTGTGCATAAGAGTAGCCTACAGATAGTGATATGATGGATTTATGGATTTCTGTCAAGCTACCAAATGCATTTTTGCCAAATATCAACTTTCGATAAACTGAAAATAAGTATTTTTGGTGGAGGGCAAGCATCCCTGTACCCCCATGTGGAGAGAAACCTCCCACATACCCAACTCATATATATATATATATATATATATATATATATATATATTTGTGTGTGTGTGTGTGTGTGTGTATATAGAAAGCTTACACACCCTAAAGCTTACACACCCCTGTTAAAATGCCAGGTTTTTGTGATACGAAAAAATGAGACTACAATAAATCATTTCAAAACTTTTCACACCTTTAATGTGACCTATAACCTGTACAATTCAACTGAAAAACAAACAAATCTGTTAGGGGAAAAATATAAAAAATAAAAAACATACAATAAGCTGGTTGCATAAGTGTGCACACCATTAAACTAATACTTTGTTGAAGCACCTTTTGATTTAATTACAGCATTCAGTCTTCTTAGGTAGGAGTCTATCAGCATGGTACATCTTGACTTGACAATATTTTCCCCCTCTTCCTTGCAAAAGTGCTCCAAATCTATTAGATTGCAAGGGCATCTCTTGTGCACACCCCTCTTCAGGTCACCCCACAGATTTTCTTTTGGATTTAGGTCTGGGCTCTGGCTAGAACATTCCAAAACTTTACTTTTCTTCTGGTGAAGCCATTCTTTTGTTGATTTGGATGTATGCTTGGGGTCATTGTCACGTTGAAAGGTGAAATTCCTCTTCATCTTCGGTATTCTAGCAGAAGCCTGAAGGTTTTGGGCCAAAAGTGACTGGTATTTGGAACTGTTCATAATTCCTTCCACCTTGACTAAATCCCCAGTTCCAGCTGAAGAAAAGCAACCCCAAAGCATGATACTGCCATTGTCATGATTCACCATGGGATGGTGTTCTTTTGGTGATGCGAAGTGTTTTTGCGCCAAACGTACCTTTTGTAATTGTGTCCAAAAAGTTCAAACTTGGTCTCATCAGACCATAACACATTTTCCCACATGCTTTTGGGAGATTTGATGTATTGTTTTGCAAATTTTAGCCGGGCCTGAAAGTTTTTCTGTGTAAGAAAAGGCTTCTGTCTTGCAACCCTACCCCATAACCCAGACATATGGAGAATACGGAAGATTGTTGTCACATGTTGTACACAACCAATACTTGCAGAAATTCCTGAAGCTCATTCAGTGTTGCTGTAGGTCTAGTGGCAGCCTCCCTGACCAGTTTTCATCTTGTCTTTTCATCACTTTTGGAGGGATGTCCAGTTCTTTGCAATGTCACTGTTGTCCCATATTTTCTCCACTTTTTGATGACTGTCTTCCATGGTATATTCAATGCTGTGGAAATTTTTTTGTACCCTACTCCTGACTAATGCCTTCCAACAATGATGCTTTGTAAGCTCTCTGCAAGCCATGGCTTTTGCTGTAGCAGGAAACTGAGTACATGTCAGGAAAATCCTACTAGGACAGCTGAACTTTATTTGGGGTTAATCAGAGTCTCTTTTATTGATGGCAGGTGTATACCCAAGAAGACTGAATGCTGTAGTTAAATCAAAAAGTGCTTCAACAAAATATTAGTTAAAAGGTGTACATGTGTAGCTTATTGTACGTTTTTTTTTTTTTTTTATATTTTTTTCCCCTAACAGATTTGTTTGTTTTTCAATTGAATTGTACAAGTTATAGGTCACATTAAAGGTGGGAAAAGTTTTGAAATTATTTATTGTCTTCTCATTTTTTATATTTTTATATCACAAAAACCTGGCATTTTAACAGGGATGTGTAAACTTTTTATATCCACTGTGTGCATATAAATATATATATATATATATATATATATATATATATATATATATATATATAGATATATAGATATATAGATATAGATAGATATATGGGATCACTACGGATTACTGAATGCTCACAATCCCGACACTGAGGATACCAAGACGAGATGACCGAAACCCCGCATTACCGAAAGACCAGAAGCGTGAAATGCAAAATCCCGATGTTAAGGGATTTTGCGTTAGCACTTCTGGTGTTGCTATTCAGGTAAGTATGTGTGTGTGTGTAAATATGTTTGTGAGGGGTGTAGTGTGTGTAAGTGTGTGTTGTGACTGTGGTGTGTGTGTGTGTGTGTGTGTGTGTGTGAGGGACTGTAATTTGTGGGTGTGAGTTTGCCTTGTGTGTCTGTTTGTGCAATCTCAGAGTTAGAATAATAAAGTAGGGGGGTGTGGGGGTGCAGCCCCCCACATGGGGATGGAGGGGGGCTTGCCCCCTGCCTATGTCTAGTATAGGATGCATTGTTTGGTTGTGGGGGGAAGGTGTGTGTGTGTTCTTTGGTTGTGTAACTTTCACGATTTTGAATTTCGCGGTTTACATATTCGGTATTGTGGGGTTTCGGGCATGTGGTCTTGGTGTTTTATGCATCGGGATTTTGGGTGTTCGGTATTCAGTAGTGATCCCATATATATATATATATATATATATATATATATATATATATATATATATATATATATATATATATATATATATATACATATATATAGATATAGATATATATACTCCAAACACAGCTACTGGTGCATGCAACTTTCCAAACGGTGCTTGGATAAAAAACAAATACACAGTCCCAACATCTAGCACTCAAGAAATAAATCCACCAACCCCTATATTTTTAATTTAGTACATTTAAGTGACATACGCTGTAAACGTCATAGAAGTGCACTTTACAAGCATAAATTGGAGCATGTGCCTGCATGATTTATGTTTTGGGGGATTGATGTAGTGAAGGTTAGGAGGCTGTCAGATTTATCTAAACATGAACTCTTAGATAAAAAGGAAAGAGTATGGATTATTAATTTAGGCTTTAGGCTCCCTATACAAACGTGGTTGAATGAGCATTAGTAATAAGATTGTTTGAGATAGGTACAGTTGTTAGGATATTTAAGTTATAATGATTTATTGCTCCATTCTAGATGTAATATATGTTGTTTTGTATTAATCTTTATGCATCACTTTATTGTTTCTTTTTTATTTTTTATTGTATATATTATAGATTGTATCAATTTAAGTTTTTATTATAATAAGGTGAAGGGTTAGGTTGCTGCTATTCACACTGATGACTCCAGGGGCCAAACCAGTCTGTGTTACAGCCAGATCATTGCTTTCTCCATGCTGCTCAGATGTTCATTCTGCAGTAAAGAAATTTAAACACACTACATCTATTTGTTTTGCCTTTTTCTTGCCCTAATTTAAAAATACAGGGCTTGTTGGATTTATGGATTTCTTGAGTGCTGGATTTTGGGACTGTATGTATGCATATATATATATATATATATATATATATATATATATATATATATATATATATATATATATATGTATATATATATACACACACACACACACACACACACACACACACACACACACACACACACACACACACACACACACACACACACACACACACACACACACACACACACACACATCTCTCTTTCTCTATCTATCTATCTATATATATATATATATATACACACACACACACACACACACACATATATATATATATATATATATATATATATATATATATATGTGTGTGTGTGTGTGTGTATATAAATATAGATATAGATATATATACCAACTCTAACGTCACAACACAGCACACAACAGTGGGAAAATTACAACTTCATTTTAGCCATTAGTATTCATCATGTATTTAGCAAATGGACAAGTTGATACATTTTAGCTACTTGAGGTGTATTTTTTGTCACTGTGCTAGTGATAAATTTGCTATTGTGGTAGAGCGGAAAGAAATGCAATGATTTTTGGATTCAGGGAACATGATTACACTTGCTAGAGCTTAATATTTCTAAATAACTAGTTAAGAAGAAGACTGAAGTAATATGTGTGTGCATATTATGCAGGAAGAAATATAAACTATTTTACGTAAAGTATTACACCCAGAAGCTCTAGTGCCTCACTTAATACTTGATATGATAACTGACAAACACCTTCCCTATTTCAAAGAGCTATAGAGGTTATGGGGGAAGGTTCCAAAAGGTATATCAAAAGCTTAGTCCCACTAAATAAAAGGGTACAGAACTAGACAACAGAAAAGAAACTACAATCTGTCATTAGGCTGAAGGGTAAGCTCAGTCTGATACTGAGTCTTAAAAACACATCATTCCACTGCATTTGGAATTCATCAGACCTATCATTGCCTACAATGCACCCTTTGGTATGTACCTAACCAGGCATATCCAACAACTGGAACATCTACAGGGGTTCCGTACTAAAAGAATATAGGATGTAAGTAATATGTCCTAGGCTGACCACCTAAATGCCCTATACCTGTATTCTGTCTTCTATAGGCTGTTGAGGGGAGATCTATGTCTGGCACACAAGGCATTGTCAGACCTGTTTCTGATGGTCCTCCTGCATATCTGCAAACAAACAGCACCATAGTTACCCACTCTAAAGACTTAAACCTTGTCTGTGATATAAATAGGACCTGCTGGAGAGACAAGTATGTATCCCAGACACAAGACCTTCTATGGAACAGGCTCCCCATCCATGTGAATCAGAGTTCCTCATTACCCAATTGAAGTGTAACTTGGACATTTGGATAGGGAACAGAACATTCTTCCCTGGTTTGACACCTGTTAAATGTTTCATCTCCCTGTCCCCTTCTTGTAAATTTTTAATCTTCCAAGGCCCTGCTTACACTTATCAAGGGCACCAGAACTTGTCAAAGATTTGGGTTGCATGGCCAGACTTAAAAAGGCCCTTGTGGTCATTAGTCTAGTAAACACTTGTGAACCTATGAACCCCAGTTGTTAAAGTAATACAAGAAATCAGTGGGGAAACTAATAATGAAGGTTAGCCTCACCAAAAAACTCCAATAATTAAAGTTATAAAGGAAGTCAGTATAGAGACTGATATGTCATGAAAAGTGAGTCTTTAAAAGGCTCCAGCAATTGAAGTAATAAAATAATTCAGTGTAGAAACTGATAGGAAGAGCCATTTGTTATGAATACACTCAGGAAAGTGCGTGTGGAATCTGGGAAAGATGTTGATGAATCTCACACTGAAGAATACAAAAGTGTGAAGAGATACAGAACAGTATCTTTAGCTTCTACATATTATGCCAAAGCTGAAAGCTAGATGGAATCAGGAGCAGGGTTCAATGAGTAAAGCTACTAAAATAAATACTGCAGGGAAAGGAAAACTATCAGTGAACCTGGTTGAATATTTAATTTTTTATGAATTGTCATTGCTAAAAGATTAACTAGAGAAAAACCAGCCACCTCCACTTTACATTTGAATAGAGAAGAAAGCAATGCTAACTTGGCTGACCACCAGAAAAGCCATGCCATCTTCAGAAAGGCCTAGAGTGAGGCAATGCACTAAGTATACTATACTATAGGTTAATACTAAGGAAGAGTATAACTAGAGTGGATTGTGAAACAAGGGCTCACTTTCTGCTCCCTCTTTGATCAAAGGAATTACTTTGTGTACAGGATAATCAAAAAAACAAAGAATTGATACTGATCCAGTTGTAAGATCCAAAAAGTCTTATAGAAGACATGTAATACAGTTAGCACACAAACACATTTTGGGTGGTCATTGAGAAATGGATAAAACAAAAATTAGGAGCGAGATTTTACAAGCCTGGCACTATGAAGAACACAAACATTTTTGGTGCAACTTGTCCAAATATTCAAAGAACGGCACCCACTAAGGGTTTGAGAACTAACTGATACCCTTACATTATTATGTATCCCCCTTTTCAGCACTTTGTAATCCACATTGGGGATCCACTTGCAAGGTCAAAAAAGGGCCATCAGTATTTCTTGGTAACTATTGATTATGTTGTAACATTTCCTGAGGCAGTATCCCTATGAAGACTCAGTGATGTGTCCATAGGAAAAAAATGAGTAGTGCTTTTCCTAGGGTAGGAATTCCCAAGAAATTCTTACTGGCTAAGACATACAATTCATGTCCAGACTAATAAGTGAGCTGAGTGTTTTAATAAAACTATGTTACAAAATGTGATGAGTAGAGAAAAGAAACTGGAACCAATATATTTTCTTTCTGCTGTAAGAAAAGTATTCGGAGTTTCAACAAGATTTACACTATTTGAACTACTGTGTAGCAGACATCGATGACACTTATTAGTTATAACAAAATAAATGTGGAAGGAGGAAATATAATACAGCATTTTTTATACCTGCAATACAGGTTAAGAACTATAAAAGCTGTAGTAAGAAAATATTTGGTGCGATTACAAGGGGAGCAAAGGAGAGCATATAACAAAAATATTCATCTTGAGAATTCAAACCAGAAGATAAGTTAATTGTGTCAGTACCCACTATTGAAAATAAACTTCTTGCAGAGCAGCAAATACCTTCTTAGTTCTAGAAAAAAAAAACAGTTATAGAGTCAGACAGCCAGGAAAAAGGAAACCAAAAGGCTATAGGTCTTAAACTTGGAGAAAAACATGTAGTTTCTATAGTAAATATGCTTGCTGATGTTAAGGTTCCCACAGCATGCCCTGAAATCAGAAAAGGAAAGACATATATCACTCCAAAGCAAGAGGTTAAGGAATTTGTACACAAAAATAAGGACATATTCTCAGAGTTTCCTGGTAGAATCAGTGTAATCCAGGAGAAAATAGAAACCATGCCTGGTGAAAAAGTATATTTGAAACCATAGCAGGGTCTCGGAATGAATCATTTAGGGAAGATATATAGAAAACTACGTAAAGTTTGAATCAGAGCCATAGCTAGGTCATCAGGTGCCCTCAGCATTTGCCCAAGCTAGTGGCCCCTAAGCCAAATTTGAGGGGAAAAAAGTTTTCTGTAACTGTAGCAAGCTGCTTGCAACAACTTTAGCAGCCATCTTGCTATACTTACTAGCACACAATGACCTTTTTTTTTGCAATTATGAATACATTATCAGCATTTATTTATAAAGCCACAGTACCCTCTTGGCTACCTTAATGAGTGATGGTATTTCATTAGTTTCCATTTGTACCTTACAATTCCTAGCAGCTTACAAACAGAGAAGCTGATCCCTTTGTCTTACCCTAATTATGGCTCTCCTTGATGTAATAGAGGAGTCAGAAAGGGAGTGGAATAGTCACATTACACTAATCCTAAAATCTAATGGGTATATAGCATTTTGAAAATTTCTAAAAGTTAAATATTATATCAAAATATTTATATCCATGCTCCGAGTGGATGAACTGATGATAAAAATAAGCAAGACTAGGATTCTTTCAACCTTATGCCTAACCAAAGTCAATTGGCAAATCCTGCTAACCCCAGAAACTAAGATATTTCCCTCAACTGATGACCTTTGACTGGAGAGTTCTGCTTTTTGGTCTCCATGGAACACCTAAAACATTTCAGAGAATGATAGATAAAATTCTAAAATCTCATTATAGGATTGCAACAGTTTATCTGGCTGATGAGGTAATATTTTCTGAAGTTGGAAAAGTCATCTCCCTAATGTTTAAGCCTCCTTGGATTACCTACTTCAAATTGGGCTAACTATTAACCTAGCTAAATGCAATTTAAGCATGGTAGAAGATCACTATTTAGATTACACTGTGACATTCCAAATCTGGGCCAGTAATCAAGCAGATAAATCCTCACCACTGATACTGCAGAGGATGTTCCCTTGGAATACAAATGGATGCACTCAGTATTTCCAGATGCAGACCTCTCTGCATCAAGCTCAATTTCCCTTAAGAGCACACAGGAAATAGACTCAGTCCAGGGTCTGGGTTTCTCTCTCTGTCTCTCCCTAGTTCCCCAGTAAGGCTCCCCACTGGCACAGCTGCAGAGTTAAGTCCTCACCTGAGTGTCCAAGCCAAGTCCTCCACCACTCTCTGTGTAATCGGTGCTTCCTGTCCCTGCCCCAAGTAGCTGACACACACACACACACACACACACACACACACACACACACACACACACACACACACACACACACACACACACACGGGAAAGGCTAACACAGATTACCCACTCTGTCAACTTTGTCAAGACTATAACGTAGATTCACTGCCACCAGTCAGTTACTATAAGGCCCTAAACAGGTATCCAATTATACTGAGTGAAATTAATATTAATGCAAATGGTAATGCTGACCAAACAGCAAGGCTTTCAGGAGTGGCCAAAGTTATCACCAAATAAATATATGCAAATACTCTCAAAACATAAATATTTTCTAAAAGCATGAGCCACAGTAAGAAGTTTAAATATATTTAATAATAAATAATAAAAGAACATGAACATACTAAATATCCATTTGCAGTAAACACCAGAGTTTCAACCACAGGAAATATTAAAATAACACAGATGAATAGATTCACACAGTTATAGAAAAACAGTACTTAACTAATCTTACTATATTTTCCTGATGAACCTAAAGAGTTACTATTCCCTGCTTCTCTTACTAGAGTAAGGCAAGATGAAATAGGTGAGGGATACTTCTATGTCAAGTTCCAAGAAACAGACTGCTCACTCTGACTGATAGACTTCTCAATATAATATCTAAATATTATTTCTGGGATAGTTTACACAGCTCACATAATGATATAACATCTTGTCATCTGACTGTGTTTCCCAGGCTATCACCAACACTAGAAGATGCCAGGATTTTAGCAGATATGTGTTACCATACACACAAATATAGCTTTGCTCAGATCTGCTGCACCTCCTGGTAGTCATAAAACAATTTCAAACCTCTACCCTTCCAGAGTAGCAAATAGTTCCATGCTAGAAACAATAAAGAAGATTTCCTAATACTTGGTTTCCCAGACATTTTGTCTCTGGCTGCAATCAGAACTGTATGATACAATCTTTATGGCCTAATATAATTTCAACAATTTTTACATTAGCTGGGAATGAGATTAACCTCTTCTCTTCTAGTAGCCTCTGCTAAAACATACACATTTAATTCAGTTACAATACAGTCAGGACCCACTGCTGGTACATTTTTAACATAAGCAACTTTACAAATACATTTTCAACACAAGCATCTATACAAATCACTTTCATTTACAAATGACATATACTTCTTTACAAAATTCCAGCTAGCTGTGCTGGCACATGTTACAGATCCACTGTCCTACTTCTCCTGGGATAGCTGGCAGTACCTCTTATCGATCACAGTCAGCCAAAGGATAGTAGAACCACAGGCTGGGAAGAATGAAACAATACAAAAGTGACACATGCAAACCAAAAATGAGTTAAGACTTTGTTATGCCTGGCAAGCTATTTTTGGAACTTTATTCTAGATGTTGCAGATATTGCATAACCCTTGACTGACATGAAAAGGGTTAAGGATCCCTTGTAAATTAAGTCAATGAATAAAACAGAAAAGCTTTTAAACAATTAAAGGCAATGTCATGTCCATAAACCATTTTAATAGTTTCAGACTTCAGCAAATAATTCTTAGTCCACACTGATTCCTTAGAAATAGGCATAGGTGCAGTTTTAACCCAGGTAGAAGAGGAGAACAAATAATTCATTTGCTACAGCAGTAGAAAGCTCAGCTATGCTGACAAAATCTGTCTGATGTTTGAAAAAGAATTTCTTACTATTAGATGGGCCTGTGGCACCCTCAATTCCTAATTTCTGTGTGCAGAATTTGAACTCATTACAGACCATGGTCCATTCCATTGGCTTTACTGGCAAAAACACTAGACCCCCCCCTCCGCAAACTCTCCAAGCATGGTGGGCATTGGCATTTCAGGCCTTTAATTTCAAGTTCTCCATTTGCCTGGTTTAGTCCTTTGAATGCAGATGGGGTGCTCTAGGCCTACAGCCCTTCCAATGTGCTGAAACCATGTATGGGAGGTCAGGTGACACTGTTACTAATAAGTTGGAAAAACACCTTTACTACTGGAGTACATGATCATAGGTTCATAGGTGTGTAATAGGCTAATTACCCTGGAACCTTTACAAGCCTAGCCCAAAAAAGAATTGCCCAGGCACCATGCCACCTGATGTTAGTTCACAGTACCCATATCCAGTAGTGCAACTGGAATGATCCCTGTAATGAACTTTCTGTTATCCCTCCACTCATCAAGATTTCTCTCAAAGAAGGCCAGTGAGGTGCTCTGCTTGACATGAATGGGAGTATGGGCAGTCTTTGGCAGATAAACCTGTCCCTCCAGCATGTTCTATTAATTGTGGTAATGAGGTTGTGATCTCTGGAGCGTGTGACATGGGGGGATTGGGATTTCTTTAGGTGTAGCATTTCAAGTAGAGCTGGGTCAGACATGGCTTTATAAGTCAAGCTGATATCACCTCTAAGTAGACAATAACAGACTGAGAACAACTGAAGTTTCTTGAGTCTGTCCATGTAGGGCATGTGTTTATGGCCTAGGATTCTTTTTGTGAGGTAGATTTGTGGCCTCTCCAGCTGTTGTAGGTGTCTGGTCAGGCACATGCCAAACGGGGCCTTATATTCAATGATTGGTCTAATGAGGGATGAGTAAAGAGAGATGATGACGTCTTTCTTCCTGGATGCGAAACCTTTGATTATAAGATGTGCCACGTAGAAGAACTTTCTGACCACAGTGGCAATGTGGTGGTCGAAGGTGAGGTGGCTGTCGACCTGGGTGCCCAGATCTCTTATGGTCCCTTCAGTGTTCAGTGGGCTCCCATCAATGTGGTAATTTGTGGGAACTGAGTTTTTTCCAAAGGGGATGATACCGCATTTTTTGGCATTAAGCTTCAGGCCATGGTTCCAACACCAGTCATTGGTCTCAAAGAGGCCCTTTTGTAAGATGTCTGCATCACTTGGGGAGTTGATAATGACTCCTAGCTTGCAGTCATCAGTGAACCTAGTTAGCCAGAGTCCTTCTGTGTTGATCTGGACTTCTGAGAAGTAGATGCCAAACAGGAGAGGCCCCAGAACCGAGCCCTGTGGGAATCTACTCATAACTGATTGACAGTTTGACTTGGAATCTGCAACTTTTACTCTGTGGGTCCTGTCTGTGAGCCAGTTTGCAACCCACCTAGTGATGTAAGGATTGATGCATAGTTTGGTGAGTTTATCAATGATATCTGAGTGAGGAATGGTATCAAAGGCCTTGGCCAGGTCAAGGTAGGCTGTATGCACTGCCTTACCCTCATTCACAGCCTTGGTGACTGCCTTGAAGAAGTTAACCAGGTTCAGCAGGCAGGATCTTCCCTTGACAAAGCCAAACATGTGGGTTCAATAGTTTGGAGATTGCCTATATCTTTGTTAAGCAGGTCTATGCTGATGCGCTCCATAGCTTTGCATACCAGGCTTGTCAGGTTAATGGGGCAATAGTTCCCAGGGTCTGTAGCTTCTCCCACTTTATGGAGTGGGATGACTGTAGCAGTGCGCCATTCATTAGGGACATAGCCTGAGGTAAGGTTGTGATTGAACAGGGCACACAGATGTGGTGCCAGTTCATTTTGTAGCTCATGTAGGATGCAGCCAGGAATATTATCAGGTCCCATGGATGTTGTATTTTGGGTTTGGTAATATAGCTTTTACCTGTGCCACAGAAATGGTGAGTATCAGGCTTTCATCTGGTATTGTGAGAGGGCCCTTGGTGGGGGGGGGGTAAAGTTGACACTGAATCTGTTGGCCAGTATGTTGGCTATATCTGTTGGCTCAGTATAGGAGGCGCCATTGTGCAATAACTCAAAGCAAATCTGGGTATTGCCTTTGAGGTTTTTGATATAGCTATAGAAGGCTTTGTGGTTGTTTTTGGTGTTAGCCACAATTCTGCCTTCATAGCTGCCTTTAGAGGATTTGATAAGGGATCTCAGCTTTTTGTTAAGACTGATAAGGGAGGTTTTCCAGTCTTGTGACTTCACTTTTTTCTGCAACAGTTTCTTCCTTCTGTTGTAGAGTTTATTGATGGCTGGGGACCACCAGATTGGCTTCCTTTTATTGGAGGAGAGTGTCTTAGTTCAATTTGGTATGGCAAGGTCCATGCATTTGTGTACATGCTTGTGCAGTGCAATGCTGTATGATTTGGCAGTCATGCAGCTATTTTCCATTGGCATGGGTGACAAGAAGTTAGGCACCTCTGCTTTTAGGAGCCCAAAGTTGGGTTTAGAGAAGTTTTTCAGGGTGGTTACCTTAGCAGGGAGTGTAGGTGAGATGGAGATTTCCATGGTGATCAGTTTGTGGTCAGATTTAACAAAGTAGGAACTGACTATAGGTGTGGAGCAATGGTCTCCTATGTTGGTGATAACCAGGTCGAGGATGTTGCATCCTGTAATGGGGGTTAGAATGAGCTGATCCAGGGCATTGGAACTGATAAATTCCAGAAAGCGTTAGGCCTTTACATTAGAACTTAATAGTTTTCCCAGTTGATGGAAAGGTAGTTGAAGTCACCCAGTATGAGAGTATTGGGTTGGACCTTGATAGATTCCAGGGTGCTTAGGAAGTTGGTGTGTGAGTCTAGGGACATGTTTGGGGTTCTGTAGCAGGCTATGACTTGTATCACCATCTTATCCAGTGTTAGTTGTACTTGAAGTATCTCGGATGCATTATGCTGCTCTACCAGTCTAGAGGTGTGCGTATCCCTTAAGAAAATGGAGACATCACTGCCTTTGGAGCTTCTGGACACTCTCTGGGGCCAAACGGTATGGAATGAGTTGTAGCCTGGGAGCGTAGGGGTGCTTTCTGCCTCTTTAAACCAGGTCTCCGTTACAGCACAGATGTCGACATTCTTCATTTTGAGGAGAGCTTCGAGCGAGTGCATCTTGAGATTTAGACTTCTAACATTGAGCAGCATGACCCTCAGATTGCATTTGTTTGTAGCTGTTATGGTGGAATTTTGGTCTTTGGAACACTGCCTAAAAAAGGCACTATAGAGGTGGCAAGAGCCTTAGCCAGTACCCAGAATCCCCGGGGTGACAGATGCAAGCTGTCTCTGGCAAAGCATCGAGGTCTGTCGATCATGTCATCCCAGGTAGACAGATACTGGATCCCTTTAGAATGACACCAGAAACTTAGACAATTGTTGAAGTCAATCATTTTCTGCTGATAAGGTAAGGTTGCCTTTTAATAGGGAGAACATGGGAAGCAGGATAAGCCAGTAAGTGAATGGTAATCAGCTGCATTTGGAGGTATGTCAGAGACAGTATCCCTGCTAGAGGTCAGAATCCTGATTCCAGACATAAGAGAGGAAGCCAAGTGGGGTCTCCAGGGAGTGAAAAAGACAGTGAAAATGTGTCCCTGTAAGAAGTTGACAGTATATGTCTGAACTCAAAAGGGATGAAAACTCATTACACTGTATGCTGGAGAAAGCCTTGTGAAGTGTTGAAAGTTCCTGCTTATGTTACACACAGAAAATACTGTTAGGTATTGCTTATTTTAGATGACTCAAGCTGATAAAAATTTTGTAGAATTTCTTTGGACACCTGCTTGTAAGATAGAAGCCGAACTTTCATAAATTATATTTTGAACAAGACCACTCTAGGATGCACACTTTATGTTAATTAAGTACTGCAGAAAGAAAGAAATGAAATACAGATTTTGTTGTTTCTGTCATTCCATAAATTTTTGACAAAATGCTGAACTTCTAATTTTTCTATATAACTTTGTTTTTTTAACTACAATATACTATAGATATGTATACTTATGTGTAACTATCTATATATGTGTATATATATGGATCTACTTCAGAAGATCGAACTTTTACTAGTTCGAACCACATATGGCCGAGACCATATTTTCGAGCTCGTAAAAGTTTGAACACTGACATAAAATCACATAAAACCAAAAAACACAAAACTAAACGTCTATAGCAGGGGGCTACACCCTTCTGAACCCCACACCCCCCTGACTTAAATATACCGCATCCAAGATCTCACTACATTGTAGAAATGGGAAATCTTCTCTTTCTGCTCTGTATGGAGATCTCCATTCAGTTAGATTGGACTTTTATAAGTTCGAACATATGGTCTCGGCCATATGTGGTTCGAACTTATAAACATTCGATCTACTGAAGGGTCTACCTTCCTTAATCAAAGGCACACATTACCAAAACTCAAATCATGGAAGCTAAACTTTCGAAATTTCAGTTCAATGAAACATCAGTCTACTGAAGCACACTTCTATGAACAGCGATCATCACTTCCGGCCTCATATTTAACAAAAGGTGCAGTGTTTTTCTTTTTTTGATTAAAGTATTACTGTGAATGGATGTTATACAGGACTCGGAGCTTCTTGGTGTAGCTAGTGGTACAATGTGGATAAGGAAATTTACCCTTTTCCTCACTGTAGTGTGATCTCAGAATTGGTAAATATAATTTGCAGGGGGTGTGCAGCCCCACACGTGGCGGTGCAGGGGGAGCTTTGCAAAAATGTGTGTGAAAATTAGTTTTGTTTAGATTTTGGATTTCATAAAAGTGTGCTTCGGTAGAGTGATGTTTCGTTCAACTGCAGTTTTGGAGTTTTTGGTGTCCTCGATTTGAGTTTCAATAATATGTGCTTTTGATCTTTTCATGAAAGAATGTAGACTATATATATATATATATATATATATATATATATATATATTTTTTTTTTATATTTTATATTTGTTGACTGGGATTGTCCAACTGAGCTGAAGAGCCCTTTTTCAGTGGCGGCCCAGGGAGAAAAGCTCCAACATATTATAGAAAGTAGACTCGTGTGTATATATATATATATATATATATATACACACACACACACACACACACACACACACACACACACACACACACACACACATATATATATATATATATATATTTTTTTTTTTTTATATATTTTATATTTTATGTTTGTTGACTGGGATTGTCCGACTGAGCTGAAGAGCCCTTTTTCAGTGGAGGCCTGGGGAGAAAAGCGCCAACATATTATACAATTTTCATTATAAATTCGCACTAACCAGCAATGTTAAGGATTATTACAAGGCATTAAGTAGCAGTACAATGTTATACAATGTCAACAATCAGGAGTATAGCAAAACTATTTACAAGATGTATAAAAATAAATATGTCATTAAGATGAATTGGTATCAGTATTCCTATATATCTGCAACTGCATTAATCTGTTGAATGTGATAACTGACAACTTGTGTTAATTTTCACATTATCACAATCTGAGGTATTTATCTGTGTATAGATTATCTAGTTTTTCTTTTCTTTCCACTCCTCTGTTTATCAGCTTTGTGTTTTTTGCATTTTTTTTTCTTAACAGTTACTGTATTTTGTATTAATATTGATTATTTTTCTTCCCAGCTTCTCCTTTTAATTCTACTTTCTCTGGATCCCCACCAAGCCAAGTTTGATCTATTGGCCTGCAGTGCTCTTTAACAGAACCAGGCAACATTGGAATGAGTGCTATTTTCAAAATATACAAAAAGTATGTTTTATCCTCCAGACAAACTTTAATTGTTAGCCCTTGTTTAATTTCTATTTTTAAGTAAAGCACTCCATCACAGACGTTAGTTTGCCCCTCCCCATACTGCACTTCCTAACAGCAGTCTCCCTTTGCAAGCTGTTTCAACTATTTGTAAGCCCTGCTGTTTTTCTAGTATTACTAAACCCTTTCTCCTATAACTTGTGGTCTTTCTAAATCCCACATACTCCTGGTTACAAGTTTTTATTTCAAAGAAAGATATGCAAAACAAGTAAGTCCAAAGTACCTACTGATTTTCTTATTTCAGAATATTTGCTACCCCCCATTCTGTACTTCTAACTGCAATCTGTCTTTAGATGCTGTACTATTTGTATGCTCTGCTGTTTCTCTACTTCTGCTAAACCTTTTCTCTTATAAATTCTTGTCTTCCTAATTTCCACATAACTCCTTGGTAAAATTGGCTTATTTTATTTCAATAAGACAGGTATGCAAAACAAGCAAGTCAGAGTAACTACTGCCTTTTCTTATTGTTTCTGTAGACTTGCATATCTGTGAAATCAGGGCCGGCCCTTTTCATCATACTATTGCTATCCACCACTTTTCTGGTCTATTCTTATCCTCCCCCTCCCCACAAGAAGAATTGCAGCCTAATCAGGACCAGCCCTTTTCATTATAACCTATAAACCTACTGATAGTCTTCCTTCATCTGTTGCCCGCTATGCTCCCCTCCCTTCCCCCAAATTCCACCCACCCGCAGTGGTCCTACCTTTATTACAAACAGTAACCCCTCCCACCCTTCAACCTATAAAATCACCACACCTATACTTCCTCCTACAACTTCTCACTATTATCCCTCCTACTCAGCTAATATGTACAAGCACACCATACCTATAGTCACTGCATGTACACTCCTTGCATACATCACATCTTACCAAACCTCCACCATTCCTGCACTCAACCACTACCACCATACCACCACACACACCACCACTCATATCCCACCTCTACTCTACTACTCTCTCATCAGGTCAACAACCTTCCCAATACACCCTCTATATAGACTACAGACCACAATACCTAAACTAAAAACAACCCCTCAACCTAACATAACCCTACCACCATACCTATTGCCCACAGAACACAATCAAAAACTTCCCTTATAAGCAAGCATATACAGAAATTGATAAATCTAATAATCTCATAAATATCCAGCCTAGCACTCAGAGGAGACATTCATCCTAATCCTGGTCCCTCTATCTCCAACCCCTCCCCTCATAATCAGACTACAAACCACATCTCCCAAATCACAGCCAATAGAAAGCCAACCAACCTCCTTCTGATAAGCCCAAATATTAGAAGTATATGCAACAAGGTGCATGAATTCCATGCCACCATAGACTTCTACTCCCCTGATGTAGTGATCATTACAGAAACATGGTTAAAACCACACATTACTAAT
The DNA here is from genome assembly GCF_019279795.1 of Protopterus annectens. NCBI lineage: Eukaryota > Metazoa > Chordata > Ceratodontiformes > Protopteridae > Protopterus > Protopterus annectens. The sequence goes on from NC_056739.1 coordinate 1,815,492,404, forward strand.
GAGCAAATCCTCCCTGCTGGTTACAATATACTAAGAGTAGACCGACTAAACAAAAAAGGAGGTGGCATAGCTATAATATTTAAGCAGCATCTAGACATCCAGATCTTAAAGTTAGCAGCTCCCCAAATAGGTAAGGAAGAAATAATATATACCAACCTTAAAATAAACCAAAATAAAACCCTAAACATAATAGGTTGCTACTTCCCACCTGGCCGCAACATCCCTCCACTTGAAAACCTCCTCAGCTGGACTACCCACCACCTACCCCAAGAAACTTTAATTCTAGGAGACTTCAACACTGACTGGCAATCCTGCTCTAGCAGCAACCCAACCCATCATGTAAATCTTCATGGCTTCACCCAACTAGTCCAGTCACCTACTAGGATAATTAACTCCAACAAACACACTACCCTTGATTGGATACTAGTCAATAAGAGCCCCCAGTCATATATAGCAGGCTGCTTATCTGACAGCCTCAGTGATCACTCCCCAACCTTCCTACTAAGAAAACACCTTTATAAAGCAAAACCCATCATCTACCATCAAATATGCAAAAAAACTAACTTCAACCCTCTCTCATTCAGCTCATCCTTAAAAGACTGTAACTGGCAACCTCTAAAATACCTCAAACTAGATGACGCAGTTGACTACTTTAATAAAACATTCCTAAGCATCCTTAATTACCATGCCCCCATAAGACGTTCCCAAACTAGAGCCCAACAATCCCCATGGCTACAAAAAAACACGAAGTCTGAAATATAAACAGGGATAAAGCATGGGACAACTTGCACAAAACCAAATCCCCCTCTACTAGGCAAAAATTCCTAGAACTACGCAATAGAACCAAAAAGCTTATAAAACAGGACAAAATCCAATACTACCAGTCTGCCCTTACCTCCTCCCAACATAACCCCAAACAATTCTGGTCCTCAATAAACTCCATCCTCCACCCAGGTAAAGTAAGTACACCCACTCCTAACTTAACTCCCTCCTCCGAAAATATTGCTACCTCTTTCAACAATCACTTCACACAAACTGTACTATCACTAGCTAGACAACACAACCCCCCCCCATAAACCCACACCATCAATTAGAACTAACAATCTCCCAACTAGCTTCTCTTTCTCTCCTGTTCCTACCTCCAAAATAAAACTAAAAACACATTAGAAAAAATAACACGACCAAGTACTCAAAGGTCCCAACAATACAAGCAGGTCATGAACACTGTAAATTGAACACTATTTAATTAAGCGCTTTTCGTTGCCGCTCATACGGCAACTTCTTCAGATTACAAAAACCAAGACATTAGCAAGTTTAAGTAAAAAAGTAAAATCATGTGATCTAAAATCAGCTGAGCTATTACGTGTAAGCTCATTAATATTAAAACATGAAATGTACTAAATCAGCTTCAAAACATGCATCTATCTCCACAAAAATTGCAGCGGTCTTAGTAGATACTTTTTCCATCCTCTGTTTAAGCATACGTACTAGCTTATTCCAAAAATGGTACTAATCAAATCTATGTAAAATGAAAATATGCCATTTCTTAAAATAATTGACCAACATCAAGCCTCAAAGGTGTTCTAACATATACAAGTAATAAGTTCTACCATTCGCTACACTCCCTAACGGTGAACTGAACAACTCGGACGAACATTGTTTACTAGCAAGAACGTCCTAGTAATTAGTCTTTAAAGCAAACCAAGAACAACTTTACCATCACTAAGTGACAAATGTTGATCTAAAAATAAAGAACTACTAAACTTGTCATTAATGGTAGCAATCCAAATTTACCAAAGGTTGCATAATATTAGCGGTGTAAACTGAAGTTGCCTGCAGTTTGTCATTTTAACCAAACAAAGAACATTAAAGTTGTATTGTGCACTATAGCTAAGGGTTGTATAACCCCCACCCAGCAGGAGTGTGTGCAAATTCTACCTGGCTAAACTTTTACGTTTGAGAAGTCAAGCAATATTACATGACTCATTCAAGCCTGGTAATAAAAAAGCATTAAGTCTAATCTGCCAGGCTAATTCGCACTCTTCTAATAGCCAATTCACTGGTCCACCCCTATTGTTAGTTGGAACCTGATCTATTACTTTAAACTTAAAGGTGTGATTCTCATGGGTCATATTGTGCCTTGCCAAAGGACTTTCAAGTTTCTGTCTCTCTATGGCATAAGTGTGTTCGTAGACTCTTTCACGTAGTCTACGTTCAGTTTTTCCAACATAAAATGCTGGGCATAATTTACACTTAGCCAGATAAACTACAAACTTAGAATTACAATGGAATTTTTCTTTTAATTTGTATTTCTTCTTGTTGATGAAAAAAGTTTCACCCATCTCCATATGTTTGCACATTCTACAGCACCCACAAGTAATCATACCAACTGATTTACAAAAGGACGGACTCTTATTCTTTTCAACCAAACTTTTAAGATTAGCTCCCCTCCTAAACACTATTTTAGGAACTTGGGCATATTCCAAAACTAAGGACCTGTCAAGTGTAATAAATTCCCAATTTTTGTGCAAAATTAACTGAATTGGTTCACTGTTGTTGTTAAATGTGGTAATGAAACTCGTCCTAAAGTCTTGGGTAATGCTAGACGGTTGTAAGTGTTCAAAGGGCTGTTGGAACTTGTTATATGTTGGTTCCTCCGGGTTACCCACTTGGTGTATGTTATTTAAAATGGGTCTATTATTTAGTAATGGTACTATAAGACCCATATTTCTTTTGTGGTTAACTTCTCTAATTAGGGATTTAATCAGGTCATCTGGATAACCTCGTTGTTGGAACATATTACCCAAAAAAACTACATTCAGCCCTGAAGTCAGTGTCTAAAGATACCATTCTAGCTGCTCTGATTAATTGTCCTTTCACAATAGAGCATTTTTGATGAAAGGGGTGGCAGCTTGTGAAATGAAGAAATGAGTTGGAATATGTCTCCTTCCTATGTATTTTGGACTCATATCTGAGGTTACTTGTGTCCTTATGTAATTTACAATCTAAATAGTCAATCTCACTTGTGCTGAAGTTAAATGTAAACTTCAGAAATTCTGTGATAGAATTCAAGTAGTTGACAAATACCTGTGCCTGTGGTTGATTACCTTTAAAAATAACAAAAATGCCGTCCAAAAAGTGAGTGTAAAACAATAGGCTCTCTCTGTGGTTGATGTTGTTGAAGATGTGTGTCTTCTCCCAGAATGCCATGACTAAATTGACAAAGCTGGCGCCACAGGGTGAGCCCATCACCACACCTCGCTCTTGTAGATAATATATATCATGAAAAAGAAAGAAATTATTTGTTAAAATAATATCCAATAACGTTTCCACTATGTGTATCTCTTGTGTAGAAGCATTTTTGGACTTTAACATCAGACTGACCCATTCTATACCCTCAAGATGTGGGATTGATGTATATAAATCTTTGACATCTATAGTCAAAAAATTCAACTCGGGGTCAAATCTTAGCTTGTTAATGTTGTCCAAGAATGACCAGGAGTCTTTGCAAATATAAGGTTCTGACTCCAGGTATTTTTTTAAAATTGTGTCAACTACTTTATCATAAGGGTACGTAATAGACCCTCTTCCATCAATAAGGGGTCTCATAGGTGGATCCCTTAAGTCTTTGTGGACTTTGGGGATACCGAAAAGCACAGGAATCTTGGGCCATGGGAGTGAAATGAAGTTAAAAGTGTCAATATCGATAATAGATTCAATGAACAAGTCATTAAAATAATTTTTGATATGATTGTACGCTATGTTAACTTCATTTAGTGAGACTTCAGCATAGGCATCACTCAGTAACAAAGAAATCATCTTCTTATTGTAATCCACTGTGTTAAAAATAGCCACCCCTCCCCCTTTATCTGGTTTTAACACCCTAACGGAAGAATTTCTCAATAAGTTTAACATTTGTTTTTCGTGTGTTGTTATATTAGAATTCTTATTGTTCAAACTCGACTTTGTAAGATAATGTCTAAAATCAAGTTCACACACTTGTTCAAATGTTCTGAGTGTAGGGTGTAGTGGTGGGTTGTAAGTGCTTGGCACCCTAAATTTCTGGTTGTTGCTCGCAACCGTCTTCCCAAGTAAAACCTCCAAGTTCAATTTTTTCACGAATAATTTTAAGTTGAAAATTAGTTCAACTATATTTGGTAGTTTACTTGGAACAAAGGTGTTACCCTTTGCTAAAAAATTCACCAACTCGGGGTCAATTCTTATGGAAGAGTAATTGAAAACCTTGAAGTCTCCCGTTTGGTTCACAATTATGTTCAAAGTTGAACGTTCATCCTCATTTATTTCCTGAACCTGTTGTTCCATTTGGTTCTTTGGTTTTTCTGGTTGTAGTTCGAATTCTTTTTTGGGATTGCTCCTGTCTGGTGGCCCTCCTGAAAATTTTGATTCATTCTATTGTGCCACCCCTTGGTGACATTATGTTGGCCCTGTTGTGCATTAGAGTACTGGTTCTGGTTTTGAATGCGTTCACTTCATCTCACTGGACTAGCACAAGGCTCAATGTCTGTGATAGCTGTATTCCCCATGTTGTTAGAAAAGGTACTATCACCAGCTGACTGTGTTTGTGTTATGTAAGATAAAGCCAGTCCTACTTGGGCGAAATATGGTTTTGGATATGCATTACTGTTATTGTATGCATTTCTGTCCCTTTGGATTTTCTTAACCTTATTTTGTTTAAGTTTATCCAATAGTTGGTCAATGCTAAAAAGCATCTTTCATAGTCATATTTGTACCTTGGGAAATCAAGGTGCTCCAAAATGACATTGTTCAAGTCTAAGACTTCTTTAGTAAGAGATTCAATATAAGTCTTGTAATGTCTGATCATTAATCTCATAAGGTCAAAACCTTGTTGGTCAAACAATGAAATAAGTTCAAGGTGGAACAGTGAATCAGCTATTAGGCCAGTAGGGTATTGGTGGTGTCTTAACCCCTTCGGGACTATATGCTGTTCCAAACAAGTGTTGAAATAAGAAACTTCTAATTGAAGTTTTTTTAGCTTCAGCAATTTAATGTCCAACAATTTCAATATGTCACTAAGTGACTGTGGGCTCACCTGTTGGTTGTTGTATGACGAACTAGCAAGTTGCTCCTGGTTAGAACTGTCTCTAAAAACCAAGTTAGTGGTGTTCAAAATCCATTCATTGAATCCCGGAGCTCCAATAAGCCCTGTTCTAACTTATGGCCCATTAGTCTCACCATCCGGTCTTTGTGTAACAGCAGTTGATACTAAAGGCAGTGTTCGTTGTGCCGCTGGAATTAAATCACTGTCAGGTAAACCTGGCACTGAGATGTTTCTTGGGTAAGGCACATTAGTTCCCAGACTTGAACTAACAATGTTGAGTTCAGTATGCTGTTGCCCTGCGCCCAGTGAAGCATACAAGTTCAACTTCCCTTGGTTAGAACCATGAGAAGGATTGTTAAAACCATCCTGAAAAGGACGCTGTTGAGACAAAAAGGAATCCATTTTGTCAAGTCTAAGGGAGAAAGTATCCATACGCTGGTTCATCACTTGCAAGAGAGATGTAAGGTTCCCCGGCTCCATTTGTAGTTGCTGTGATGTAAAAAGGTTCGGACTCGTTGGACTGTTGGTAACACCAGACGCCATTGAAACGAAAAACACACTAGTAAAAGTAACACAAACCAAGTACTCAAAGGTCCCAACAATACAAGCAGGTCATGAACACTGTAAATTGAACACTATTTAATTAAGTGCTTTTCGTTGCTGCTTATACGGCAACTTCATCAGATTACAAAAACCAAGACATTAGCAAGTTTAAGTAAAAAAGTAAAATCATGTGATCTAAAATCAGCTGAGCTATTACGTGTAACCTCATTAATATTAAAACATGAAACGTACAAAATCAGCTTCAAAACATGTATCTATCTCCACAAGAATTGCAGCGGTCTTAGTACATACTTTTTCCATCCTCTGTTTAAGCATACGTACTAGCTTATTCCAAAATGGTACTAATCAAATCTATGTAAAATGAAAATATGCCAATTTCTTGAAATAATTGACCAACATCAAGCCTCAAAGGTGTTCTAACATATACAAGTAATAAGTTCTACCATTCAATACACTCCCTAATGGTGAACTGAACAACTCGGACAAACATTGTTTAGTAGCAAGATTGGCTCATGGACGATCAGCTGATTTTAGATCACATGATTTTACTTTTTTACTTAAACTTGCTAATGTCTTGGTTTTTGTAATCTGAAGAAGTTGCCGTATAAGCGGCAACAAAAAGTGCTTAATTAAATAGTGTTCAATTTACAGTGTTCATGACCTGCTTGTATTGTTGGGACTTTTGAGTACTTGGTCGTGTTATTTTTTCTAGTGTGTTTTTTGTTTCAATGGCGTCTGGTGTTACCAACAGTCCGACGAGTCCGAACCTCTTTACATCACAGCAACCACAAATGGAGCTGGGGAACCTTACAGCTCTCCTGCAAGTGATGAACCAGCGTATAGATACTTTTTCCCATAGACTTGACAAAGTGGATTCCTCTTTGTCTCAACAGTGTCCTTTTCAGGACAGTTTTAACAATCCTTCTCATGGTTCTAGCCAAGGGAAGTTGAACTTGTATGCTTCACAGGGTGCAGGGCAACAGCATACTGAACTCAACATTGTTAGTTCAAGTCCGGGAACTAATGTGCCTTACCCAAGAAACAGCTCAGTGCCAGGTTTACCTGACAGTGATTTAATTCCAGCGGCACAACGAACACTGCCTTTAGTATCAACTGCTGTTACACAAAGACCAGATGGTGAGACTAATGGGCCACAAGTTAGAACAGGGCTTATTGGAGCTCCGAGATTCAATGAATGGATTTTGAACACCACTCACTTGGTTTTTAGAGACAGTTCTAACCAGGAGCAACCGGCTAGTTCTTCGTACAACCAACTGGTGAGCCCACAATCACTTAGTGACATATTGAAATTGTTGGACATTAAATTGCTGAAGCTAAAAAAACTTCAATTAGAAGTTTCTTATTTCGACACTTGTTTGGAACAGCATATAGTCCTGAAGGGGTTAAGACACCACCAATACCCTACGGGCCTAATAGCTGATTCACTGTTCCACCTTGAACTTATTTCATTGTTTGACCAACAAGGTTTTGTCCTTATGAGATTAATGATCAAACATTACAAGACTTATATTGAATCTCTTACTAAATCAGACTTGAACAATGTCATTTTGGAGCACCTTGATTTCCCAAGGTACAAATATGACTATGAAAGATGCTTTTTTAGCATTGACCAACTATTGGATAAACTTAAACAAAATAAGGTTAAGAAAATCCAAAGGGACAGAAATGCATACAATAACAGTAATGCATATCCAAAACCATCTTTCGCCCAAGTAGGACTGGCTTTATCTTACATAACACAAACACAGTCAGCTGGTGATAGTACCTTTTCTAACAGCATGGGGAATACAGCTATCACAGACATTGAGCCTTGTGCTAGTCCAGTGAGACAAAGCGAACGCATTCGAAACCAGAACCAGTACTCTAATGCACAACAGGGCCAACATAATGTCACCAAGGGGCGAGACAATAGAATGAATCAAAATTTTCAGGAGGGCCACCAGACAGGAGCAATTCCGAAAAAGAATTCGAACTACAACCAGAAAAAACAAAGAACCAAATGGAACAACAGGTTCAGGAAATAAATGAGGATGAACGTTCAACTTTGAAAATAATTGTGAACCAAACGGGAGACTTCAAGGTTTTCAATTACTCTTCCATAAGAATTGACCCCAAGTTGGTGATTTTTTTAGCAAAGGGTAACACCTTTGTTCCAAGTAAACCACCAAATATAGTTGAACTAATTTTCGACTTAAAATTATTCGTGAGAAATTGAACTTGGAGATTTTACTTGGGAAGACAGTTGCGAACAACAACCAGAAATTTAGGGTGCCAAGCACTTACAACCCACCACTACACCCTACACTCAGAACATTTGAACAAGTGTATGAACTTGATTTTAGACATTATCTTACAAAGTCGAGTTTGAACAATAAGAATTCTAATATAACAACACACGAAAAACAAATGTTAAACATATTGAGGAATTCTTCCGTTAGGGTGTTAAAACCAGATAAAGGGGGAGGGGTAGCTATTTTTGATACAGTGGATTACAATAAGAGGATGTTTTCTTTGTTACTGAGTGATGGCTACGCTGAAGTCTCACTAAATGAAGTTAACATAGCATACAATCGTATCAAAAATTATTTTAATGACTTGTTCATTGAATCTATAATCGATACTGACACTTTTAACTTCATTTCACTCCCATGGCCCAAGATTCCTGTGCTTTTCGGTATCCCCAAAGTCCACAAAGACTTAAGGGATCCACCTATGAGACCCCTTATTGATGGAAGAGGGTCTATTACGTACCCTTATGATAAAGTAGTTGACACAATTTTAAAAAAATACCTGGAGTCAGAACCTTATATTTGCAAAGACTCCTGGTCATTCTTGGACAACAGGCTAAGATTTGACCCAGAGTTGAATTTTTTGACTATAGATGTCAAAGATTTATATACATCAATCCCACATCTTGAGGGTATAGAATGGGTCAGCCCAATGTTAAAGTCCAAAAATGCTTCTACACAAGAGATACACATAGTGGAAACGTTATTGGATATTATTTTAACAAATAATTTCTTTCTTTTTCATGATATATATTATCTACAAGAGCGAGGTGTGGTGATGGGCTCACCCTGTGGTGCCAGCTTTGCCAATTTAGTCATGGCATTCTGGGAGAAGACACACATCTTCAACAACATCAACCACAGAGAGAACCTATTGTTTTACACTCGCTTTTTGGATGACATTTCTGTTATTTTTAAAGGTAATCAACCGCAGGCACAGGTATTTGTCAACTACATGAATTCTGGAACACTTAAGCATTTTCCACATATCTCTTAGAAGTGATGATTTCGAAGAAATTCAGTTTTAAAAGAATGCATATAGAATGTATTATGTAATAGCAGTAACATTTGGTAGAAAAATATTCACAAATGTGTTGATTTAATAGCATTATTTATACAAGAGTATTTATGCATGAACATATGTAGACATAATGTGTTCATATATATATATTTTTTTATATATATTCAATGAAGCAGAAATAATTCTAAATGAGTGAAGTTCAAAAAAAATGCTTTTTCAAAAAAATGCTTTTACAAAGTTAGCTTGATGCTAGGCATCTGGTTGTGTTCAATAATGAAGGGAATTTAATTGTGAAATAAGGGGATGGTGCACCAATAATTCAATTAAATGCAGTATAAAAATGGTGGTGTTTGATATTGTAAATTGTATTCCAGGAGAAGGCGAAGGCCGAGGTAACAGAATTAAAAGAACTTTCAAACGCACAGTGATTGTGTTCCAGTTTTGTATATTTAGACTTTTTGGAGCATTGAAGGAGTGGAGGTGTTGTATTTTATAACTACATGAATTCTATCACAGAATTTCTGAAGTTTACTTTTAACTTCAGCACAAGTGAGATTGACTATTTAGATTGTAAATTACATAAGGACACAGGTAATCACAGATATGAGTCCAAAATACATAGGAAGGAGACATATTCCAACTCATTTCTTCATTTTCACAAGCTGCCACCCCTTCCATCAAAAACACTCTATTCTGAAAGGACAATTAATCAGAGCACCTAGAATGGTATCTTTAGACACTGACTTCAGGACTGAATGCATTTTTTTGGGTAATATGTTCCAACAACGAGGTTATCCAGACGAACTGATTAAATCCCTAATTAGAGAAGTTAACCACAAAAGAAATATGGGTCTTATAGTACCATTACTAAATAATAGACCCATTTTAAATAACATACACCAAGTGGGTAACCTGGAGGAACCAACATATAACAAGTTCCAACAGCCCTTTGAACACTTACAACCATTTAGCATTACCCAAGACTTTAGGACGAGTTTCATTACCACATTTAACAACAACAGTGAACCAATTCAGTTAATTTTGCACAAAAATTGGGAATTTATTACACTTGACAGGTCCTTAGTTTTGGAATATGCCCAAGTTCCTAAAATAGTGTTTAGGAGGGGAGCTAATCTTAAAAGCTTGGTTGAAAAGAATAAGAGTCCGTCCTTTTGTAAATCAGTTGGTATGATTACTTGTGGGTGCTGTAGAATGTGCAAACATATGGAGATGGGTGAAACTTTTTTCATCAACAAGAAGAAATACAAATTAAAAGAAAAATTCCATTGTAATTCTAAGTTTGTAGTTTATCTGGCTAAGTGTAAATTATGCCCAGCATTTTATGTTGGAAAAACTGAACGTAGACTACATGAAAGAGTCTACGAACACACTTATGCCATAGAGAGACAGAAACTTGAAAGTCCTTTGGCAAGGCACAATATGACCCATGAGAATCACACCTTTAAGTTTAAAGTAATAGATCGGGTTCCAACTAACAATAGGGGTGGACCAGTGAATTGGCTATTAGAAGAGTGCGAATTAGCCTGGCAGATTTCACTTAATGCTTTTTTATTACCAGGCTTGAATGAGTCATGTAATATTGCTTGCCTTCTCAAACTTAAAAGTTTAGCCAGGTAGAATTTGCACACACTCTTGCTGAGTGGGGGTTGTACAACCCTTAGCTATAGTGCACAATACAACTTTAATGTTTATTGTTTGGTTAAAATGACAAACTGCAGGCAACTTCAGTTTACACCGCTAATATTATGTAACCTTTGGTAAATTTGGATTGCTACCATTAATGACAAAATTAGTAGTTCTTTATTTTTAGATCAACAGAGTTGTTCTTGGTTTGCTTTAAAGACTAATTACTAGGACAATCTTGCTTGTAAACAATGTTCGTCCGTGTTGTTCAGTTCACCGTTAGGGAGTGTACCGAACGGTAGAACTTATTACTTGCATATGTTAGAACACCTTTGAGGCTTGATGCTGGTCAATTATTTTAAGAAATGGCATATTTTCATTTTACATAGATTTGATTAGTACCATTTTTGGAATAAGCTAGTACGTATGCTTAAACAGAGGATGGAAAAAGTATGTACTAAGACCGCTGCAATTCTTTTGGAGATAGATACATGTTTTGAAGTTGATTTTGTACATTTCATGTTTTAATATTAATGAGCTTACACGTAATAGCTCAGCTGATTTTAGATCACATGATTTTACTTTTTTACTTAAACTTGCTAATGTCTTGGTTTTTGTAATCTGAAGAAGTTGCCGTATAAGTGGCAACGAAAAGCGCTTAATTAAATAGTGTTCAATTTACAGTGTTCATGACCTGCTTGCATTGTTGGGACCTTTGAGTCCAAAATAAAACTACTACTAACTAAACTTAAAACCACCAGATTAGCAGCAGACAACCTCCCAGGTGAATACATTCAACTTGCAGCTGACACTCTAGCCTACCCCGTATCACTCTTGATTAACAGATCTATGTCAGAAAGTAATGTTCCTATACTATGGAAAGTCTCACACATAATTCCCCTACGCAAAGGAGGCCCCTCCACAGATCTAACCAATTACCACCCCATAGCTATTCTCTCACCACTCTCCAAAATACTAGAGAGATGCATTCATTCTCAAGTCTCAGATCACCTCCTTGCTAACAACCTCCTCTCCAACACACAACACGGTTTCCGACCTAACCATAGCACCACCACCGCCTTACTCTCTTTCTCTAACACTATCCTACAAAATACAAATGCAGATTATCTCTCCTCAGCTACCTTCCTAGACCTCTCTAAAGCTTTCAACATAGTCCCACACAAACAACTCCTCTCTCTTCTCAATAACCTATCCTTCTCTCAACCAGTCATCAACTGGTTTCAGAGTTACCTATCTGACCACCAACAAGCAGTTGTTTGGCAGGACAACCTATCCCCCCAACTACTAGTCTCCATAGGAGTTTCCCAAGGGTCCATCCTGGGTCCCCTACTCTTCTCTATTTTCACAAATAATCTAGCCTCAGCCACAACACATGGCACATTCGTACAATACGCAGATGACACAACCATCATCTGCACAGCCTACTCCCTCCCAGAACTGCAAAAAGTCACACAGGAAGCATTTTCTTCTATTGAAACTTGGTTATCCAATGCCCAACTAATACTCAACCCAAACAAAACAAAATTACTAATCTTCCAACCCACCAAACATACCCTAGGCAGCTCTTACTTTAACATCACAGCAAAAGACAACACCACCATCCATCCTACAGAACAAACCAAATTACTAGGAGTAGAAATAGACAATAAACTGAACTTTGACATTCACATTTCCATGACCATTAAAAAAGTGCACAAAAACTAGGAGCATTATATAGAAATCAGCAACTGCTTACCAAAGCAGCTAAAATTTCAGTAGCAAATTCTCATCTTATCTCTACCCTACTCTATGCCTCTCCAGTATTTACTAACCTTAGACAATGTGATCTAAATAAGTTCAAAACCTGCTACAACAAAATCACCAAATTTGCCACAGGGGCTTCCTACCGTACTCACCACTATCTCTCACTAGCAGAACTGGGCTGGCTAGAGCTCCCCCACCTCATTCAATGGTATCAACTCACACTCGCCCTCAAACTAATAAACCAACCACTAAAAGTTCCATTCCTCCAGAATCTACTCCAACCCTACTTAACCATGAGACCACTAAGTTCCAGCCACAAAAACCTCCTACAGGTCACAAGAGCCATTAACGCTGCTGGAGAAGCATTATTCTCCTGCACTATAGCCAAACTCTGGAACTCCCTCCCATCCTCAATTACCTCTGTAACTTATTGCACCCACTTTAAATCCTTACTAAAGCCACACTTCAAAACTTGCCAGATATGCCCTTGCAACACCCCCCCTCTAATACCATCCACTCCCCCCACCCACTACTTCTCTCAGCCCCTATCAGCAACCTACTCTTAGCAAGCTTGGCTACTAATGTTCCCAGCTACCTACCACATAATACTAACTTCTTGTAGCAACAACTGCTAATGACTGTTATGTACCTCAAAAACAGTTTGTATCAATTGTTCACTGATGAATCTCAACTACATTTTAACCATGTTTAGTATGCCACCATATTTTAAGATTGTACTATGCTCTACGGCTGTTTTACATCTGTTTTCTTCTTGTCTTGCATCCTTAACTGGACTAATGTCGATATTTAAATGCTATGTTTTTTTAACTGTATAATGCAAATAATAATGTGGAGCTTTTCTCCCCGGGCCTCTGCTGAAAACGGACCTCTGTCCAATTGGACTCTCCCAGTTAACAAATGTAAATAAATAAATAAATAAAATGAATATAGTTTTTGGGGTAAGTGGTTACAAAAACCCAGTTTTATCATAATGTAGTTGCATGAAGGCAAGACAGTTACAATAGAATGCTTCTCTGAGGCTATTTGCTTAATAGATTTTAGAAGACAGTAGAAAGAGTAGTCAAGGAAGATTAGAGAGAGCTAGTGAGAAGAGTGAGTTAAGGGCAGAAAGTAGATTAAGGTATGAAAAGTAGGGGATGTTAAGGAGGGAGAGTGCAGTGGCAGGACCAGTGACTTTTAAAGTGCTCTTTGGTGGCTGTCTTAAATTGTTTAGGATGTGTAAAGGTCCTGATTTGTAGTGGGAGCCTATTCCAGGCAATAGTGGGGTGATAGCTGTATATGTACACACACACACACGCACACACACACACACACACACACACACACACACACACACACACACACACACACACACACATATATGCATAGATAAACACACACACGTGTGCACACACACACACACACACACACACACACACACGCGTGCACACACGCACACACGCGCGCACACACACACACACACACACACACACACACACACACACACACAGTAATTGATTAGATTGCTTTTAAACTTTTATAACTTGAAGTTTCCATTGTTATTTCATTGATGTAGATTTAACAAAACAGAAGTCATATAAGTCACATTCATTCAATTATTAGGTACCTTCTTTCAGCCCTGTGAGTCATACAGAGACCATTGCATCATTCATTCTTCAATGAAAAACAAACTTTCTCTTCACTAATATGAAAGCTGTATCATCCATAAATTACCCAGACAATAAGAAAATTGCTATGCATGCAGATAAGCCTCCAGCTACACAGCCTACCCAAAGTATGATTATATTATGACAATGTTTTAGTTCGTTAGAAATATAACACTGTATGTAACTCAGTCATGTGTCATGTTGCCTCAGGTCTTAGCAAATTAAACATTGCAATAATCCTAAAATTACCTCTTTCACTTATTAAAATTCAATTTAGTTTTTCAGTTTCCAACTAATGACTGCATGTATTAGTTATTTATAATTGCTAATTCAAAATAATGCTTCCATTAATGTTAGATCAGCAGCATAACAAAAAAAACATGCAGGAACATGTTTTAAGTTCTTTATTTTCAGTGTCGTAACTTACCATCAGCGATTTAAGAACTGACAGCATATCACTTTGAATGGACCCCGATTTCTTTATAATGACAAATTACTGATCATACTTTTAACTTACCTGAGAACCCCCCCCCCAAAAAAAAAAAAGAAAAAGCAACAAGGCATTAAATCCTTTCCAACTCTGTTCAAAAGAAGGCTGTAACATATGATACACACTTGAACACCCTTATGAATAAAAGTTCCAGGCACAGCATTGCAAAACGGAATAAGAATGGTGTTGATTTTAATTAATCTTCATGGCATAAATTTGCATATAATATAAAAAGAAAAGAAAAATAACTATGGAACTCCTCAAATGCTGACAGCCAAAAAATATAGTATTAGCAAGCGTAGAATATGTTTTGAAATAATACCTGATAATTTTAGATACTAAATGTGCTGCACTGTTTTGGTTTTACATCCCTTTCAGTGCAGGTTTGGTAATGTCATTTTCTTCTTTAAAGTAACAGTTGGAAGTATTATCATGTCAGCATGTAGCATGTCAATAAGTAATGTGATGAAATGAGAGGTTCAGTACTTGGATGTTGCATCTTTTTATTCTCATTTATTTATTTATTTATTTATTTAATTTTATTTTATTTTACATTTGTTGACCGGGATTGTCCGACTGAGCTGAAGATCCCTTTTTCAGCGGAGGCCCAGGGAGAAAAGCTTCAACATATTGTACAATTTTCATTATAAATTAGCATTAAACAGCAATGTTACAGGATTATTACAAGGCATTAAATAGCAATTCAATATTATACAGTGTCAGTAATCAGGAGTATAGCATAACTATTTCAAGATGTATAAAAAGAACTATGTCATTAAGATGATTATAGTTTTTGGGGTAAGTGGTTACAAAAACCCAGTTTTATCATAATGTAGTTGCATGAAGGCAAGACAATTCCAATAGAATGTTTCTCTGAGGCAATTTGCTTAATAGATTTTAGAAGACAGTAGAAAGAGTAGTCAAGGAAGATTAGAGAGAGCTAGTGAGAAGAGTGAGTTAAGGGCAGAAAGCAGATTAAGGTATGAGAAGTAGGGGATGTTTAAGGAGGGAGAGTGCAGTGGCAGGACCAGTGACTTTTAAAGTGCTCCTTGGTGGCTGTCTTAAATTGTTTAGGATGTGTAAGGGTCCTGATTTCTAGTGGGAGCCTATTCCAGGCAGTAGTGGGGTGATAGCTGTACATGTTGCATCCAACTTTAGACTTGGGTTTGTAGATTTGTAATAGGTCATGGTTAGAGCTTTGGATAGGTCTGGAGGGAGAATAATGGGAGATGAGAGGGGATAGTGCTGGGCAGTTGGAAGGCTGCTACAGGATAGAATGGATGATCTGGAGCTGAGAGAGAAGAAGCTGGTGGGGTAATTCAAGCCAGTTTAGGTGTTTTAGAGAGAGACCGTGATGGGATTTGTAGGTTTTTGGGCAACAAATCTATCTACATTGTTGTAGGTAGATTCGAGTGTAATATTAATTTAAATTAATTTAATTTTTAATTAGTTTCATGTTAATGAATATGTGGAATACTTAATACCTTACCTCTGTAACAAGTTATTAGTTAATGTTTATGTAAACTGTTAATCAGTGCTGAGACACTTGTTATATATGTGCCAAAAAGTCTTAAAATGGAAGTGCTACCCCTGTTCGACAGACTCCAGAAGATCTACCTCCAAAGTCTCCCACCCATTTTAATCTTCATATATTTGTTTGTTTTTTTTAATTGAAAACAATACAGATCAGGACTGCCAATATGTATTTAATTATTTACTGATTAATTTACTGAGTGACCATTTAAAGACCAAATGAGCCAATGCCCTTCCTTAGAAAAGACCTGTGGAGCCTACCTTAAAATTACTAGCAAGATGTTGCGATCTTTGTACAAGACAATTAAGGGTTCAAACCCTTAGCATATTTCAGGAATGTCAGAATAAAGGTCAATCTGGCAGCAGCACTACAGCAGGATCAGCACTGCTGTCCAGCAATCTTTGGTGAGTGTTTTTAGTGCTTTTATATATATAAAGAATAGGACATTGTATTTGATTTGGTTAAGTGATTAGTTTTCTAGGGTTAGTTGTGTGCCATTGTAGCTTTCAATGTTAGAGTTTTGCTTACCTGTTTTTTTTTTCTGTCAAGCAGTTCCATCAAGGACTATCCTCCCCACAGTGTGCCCATTCCTCCAGTGGCCAGATGGTCAGGTGAAAAGTGCAGGAACAGATGTGTACTGAGGAGCACAGTGATGGTTGTTTGGTTGTCAGTGGCTTTGGTGTGGACTTCAGTCCTCTCTCCCTCCATTTGTCATGGGCAGCTATTTGTTCCATGTCAGGCCATGTATATATATATATATATATATATATATATATATATATATATATATATATATATATATATACATATAGATATACATATAGATATAGGTATTCAGAGTGACTGGGCAGCTGTCTAGATTAGAGGGTGGCAGTTCATTCACTGGGCACACTTCTGGGGCTAAGACTTTGGTAGGTATGGGAATGCTCAAACATCATACAGTTACCAGAGAGATTAAAGGGTGGGCCAAGGATAACAGCTTTGGCTATGACAAAAGGCATTCTATAGGTTCTACATTTTTAAAATCTATTTTGCATAGTCTACTTTCTTTATCTGACTCATATTACTATTATTGTATCTGGGACATTTTATTCATTTGGTTAAAGTTTGGTGATTTCAGAATGATTGAATTAATTGGCAGGCTTAGGTGGGCAAATGTAGTTTTCCTGCAGGAAGCAGTTTTACCATAGTTTGGTCAGCAATCATTCCTAGATTAAACTAGATAGGAGCTTTCAACCCAATGGTGATAGAGAAAGCCAGAATCACAGAGTATCAAGATAAGGTCCATGATAGGCATATCAGTTGTCGAACCCCATGGGCTATATGACAAAGTTAAAATTTGGTTTAAAAAAGATGGAGCTCACTTACCAGATATTGGTCTAGATTTGTTCAACTTAATTTTATCTTTGTTTTTAAATGATCACCTGACAAGTTGGTGGCAAAAAAGCCAAGTGTAAAATCATAACTACTTGCATACTGGTCATACATATCAGTTGTAATGGACATTCATCTGTTTCCTGTTTAACTACTTGCAAGATATATTAGGCTCACTTATTTTAACATGCATAGAAAAGGGGGAACAGGCTGATGGCAGCCTTGTGAGCAGCTTTTCATGTCCTCAGCACCCCTTCTATTTACACCCCCCCCCCTTTTTTATCTTGCTTGGTATTTTAGAATTCAATTAATAATAGCACTACACAGGGCAGGATTTGCTGGTTTATGTTTTTTTAATCATATCAAGTTAAAGGTCATTGATAAGGTTTCATGTCATGCCACCCAGTAAGAGGCCTGTGATTGTATTGGTGTCAGTTAAGTTTATAGGTTCAAATGTTTCTTATAGTGTTGATATTTACAGTCCATATATATGAAACTAACATGCTTTGGTTTATTAATAATTTTGTAGTGCATGGAGCGTGGTGATTATGCTCCAATATTCTTAAAAAGACAAACCAGTTAAGTGCCAGAGTGCTGAGCGGCCCAGCCTTAACAATTATTAAGCACCCCCTGCTTAATAATTGTCTAACGCCAGGCAGCAAAATCTGCCAGCACTCACCAGCAAATGACAGCAGCAGAAATAAAATATTTGCTTCTATAGGTTCATAGATGTGTACTAGGCTAATGGCCCTGAGACCTTTAGAAGCCTAGCCCATAGAAGTGCCCTGGCATTGTGCCACCCCTCATTAGTTCCCAGTGCCTCTATCAAGTACAGCCACTGGAGTGATCCCTGAGGTAAACTTTCTATTTCCCATCCATTCATCAAGATTTCTCTTGAAGAGGGCTAGTGAGGTGCTCTGCTTGACATGTATGGGAAGTCTATTCCAGAGTATGGGCAGTCTCTAGGTTATGAACCTGTCCCTCCAGCATGTTCTGTTGATTGTGGTAATGAGGTTGAGGTCTCTGGAGTGTGTGGTGTGGAGGGATTGGGAATTCTTTGGATGTAGCATTTCTAACAGAGGTGGATCAGACATGGCTTTGTAAGTCAAGTAGAGTAGTAGACGATATGAGACAGAGAATAGCTGGAGTTCTTTGAGTCTGTCCATGTAGGACATGTGTTTAAAGTCTAAGATCCTCTTCGTGAGGTACTTTTATGGCCTCTCCAGCTGTTGCAGATGTCTAGAGAGGTACATGCCAAATGGGGCATTATATGATTAGTCTAATGAGGGAAGATTAGAGATAAATTATGACCTCTTTCTTCCTGGATGCAAAACCCTTAGTAATGAGATGTGCCACATAGAAGGTCTTTCTGACCACAGTGGCAATGTGGTGGTTGAAGGAGAGATTGCTGTCAACCTGTGTCCCCAGATCTCTTATAACGCCTTCAGTGTTCAGCGATCAGTGAGCTCCCATCGATGCAGTAATTAGTGGGAATTGAGTTTTTCCCAAAGAGGATGACGATAATGTTTTTGGCATTAAGCTTAAGGCCATGGTTTCAACACCAGTCATTGGTCTCAGTGAGGCCTTTCTGTAGGATGTCTGCATCACGTGGGGAGTTGCTAATAATTCCCAGCTTGCAGTTGTCTGCAAATTTGGTCAGCCAGAGTCCATCCGTGTTGGCCTGGACTTCTGAGACATAGATGCCAAACAGGAGAGGACCCAGGACTGATCCCTGTGGAACTTCACTCATGACTGGTCGACAGTCTGATTTGGAGTCTGCTACTTTCACACTGTAAATGAATGTGTGAGCCAATTTGCAACCCACCTAACAATATAAGAGTTGATTCCTAGTTTGGTGAGTTTATCAATAATTCCTGAGTGAGGAATGGTATCAAAAGCCTTGGCCAGATTGAGGTAGGCTGTATGAACTGCCTTACCTTCATCCACCGCTCTGGTGACTGACTCAAAGAAGTCAACCAGGTTGAGCAGACATGAGCTACCTTTCACAAAACCAAATTGCGTGGGATCTAGAGTTTGGAGATTCTCTATATACTTGTTAATTAGGTCCATGATAATGCACTCCATAGCCTTACATATCAGACTCGTCAGGCTAATGGGGCGATAAGTTCCCGGGTCTGTAGTCACTCCTCCTTTATGGAGAGGGATGACTGTAGCAGTGCACCATTCGTTAGGGACAAAGCCTGAGGTGAGGCTGTGAGTGAACAGAGCACACAGATGTAGTGCCAGTTCACTTTGTAATTCATGTAGAACACAGCCAGGGATATTGTCGGGTACCATGGAAACTGTATTCTTGGCCATAGACAATGAGGCTTTAGCCTGTGCTGCAGTAATGCAGGGTGCCTGGCATTGTTCCAGTATTGAGATTGGTCCTTATGGGGGAGAGACAGGAGTAAAGGTGGCACTGAATCTGTCAGCCAGTATGTTGGCAATATCTGTTGGCTCAGTATAGGAGGTACCAGTGTGCACTAACTCAGAGCAAGTCTGGGTATTGCTATGGAGATTCTTGATATAACTAAAGAAGGCTTTGTGGTTGTTTTTAGTGTTTGCCATAATTCTGCCTTCATAGCTGGCTTTGGAGGTTTTGATGAGGGATCTCAGCTTTTTGTTGAGGCTAATAAGGGAATTTTTCCAGTCTTGGGACTTCACCTTTTTCTGCAGCAGATATTTCCTTCTGTTGTAGAGATTATTAATGGCAGGGGACCACCAAACTGGCTTCCTATTTTTGGAGGAGAGCATCTTGGTTCTTTTGGGTATGGCTAGTTCCATGCATTTATGTACATGAATATTCGTACAGTGTAGTGGTGTATGATTCGGCAGTCATGCATCTATTTCCATTGGCATGGGTGCCATGAAGTTAGCCACCTCTGTTTTTAGTAGTCCAAAGTCAGCTTTGGAGAAGTTTTTCATGGTGAATACCTTTGCGGGGGTTGTGGGTGAGATGTGGGTTTCCATTTTGATTAGATTGTGGTCGGATTTAACCAGGGAGGAATTGACTATTGGTATAGAGCAATGCTTGTCCATGTTGGTAATAACCAGGTCAAGGATGTTGCTTCCTCTAGTGGGGGTAAGAATGAGCTGGTCCAGGGCATTGGAACTGATGAATTCCAGGAAACTTTGGGCCAGTGCATTGGTGCTTGAGTAGTTTTCCCAGTTGATGGAGGGGTAGTTGAAGTCTCCTAGTATGAGAGTGTTGGGTTGGACCTTGATAGATTCCAGGATAATTAGAAATGTGGAGTGAGAGTCTAGGGACATAGCTGGGGATCTATAGCAGGCTATGACCTAGATTGCAGTCTTACCCAATATTAGTTATACCTGAAGTATCTCAGATGCATTATGTTGGGCTGCTAGTCTGGAGGTGTGCATATCATTTATGAATATGGAGATACCACTGCCTTTGGAGCTTTGGTCCATGTTTTGGGGTCGAAAGGTGTGGAATGAGTTATAACTTGGTAGCACAGGGGTGCTTTCTGCTGCTTTAAACCAGGTCTCTGTTAAAACACAAATGTCAATGTTCTCCATTTTGAGGAGTGCTTCAAGTGAGTGCATCTTGAGATTTAGACTTCTAGTGTTGAGCAGCATGACCCTCAGATTGCATTTATTTATAGCTGTTATGGTGGTAATTTGGTCTTTGGAACACCACTTAAAAAAGGCACTATAAGGGTGGCAAGAGCTTTAGTCAGTACCCGGAAATCGAGGTGTGACAGATGCAGGCCATCTCTGGCAAAGCATTGAGGTCTGTCAATCATGTCATACCAAGCAGACAGGTACTGGATCCCCTTAGAATAACACCAGAAACAGCCAACTGTTGAAGTCAATCATTTTTTGTTTGTACTGCGATATCATTCTGGGTGATGGTAGGATACTGCTCAGGGCTAGTGTCATACCTGCCTGGGCCAAGTAATCTGAGAGCTCCATCATGTCTCTTTTCATGTAGTCCAGGGAGGTGCATCTCACGTCATTCACACCCACATGAACAATGACAGAGTCATACTTGCAATTGTTGTGTTGTGACCTGAGTGCGTGTGTTATGTGTCGTATTCTGGCACCTGACGGACAGCTGACCTTCTCCTTATTCAACCTAGTGAGTGGGACATCTCTGTGCCTCACTATTGAGTCGCCTATGATTAGTGTATTGGGCAAGGTGTTTAGCCTTGGGGGCTTAGGTTGAGGGGCACACTGTGGAGGTGAGCTATGTGTCCTGTGGTTTGTGCTGTGTTGTGCTGTCAATACCAGTAACATGCCTCCAACTTCCTCAAATAAACTTAGCTTCTAGAAAAAACGGATGTGTTAGCATCCATTTTCTGAAGGACATAAACTCTGAAAATGAAATGTATCTCATTATTTAGTGACTGTAAGTCTCAGTGGTTTGTCCAAAAAACACACATTTTATGAGGACCAGACCAAAAATATGAAGTAAAATATCTGGACTTTCTGTGAAAATTTGGACAGTTGAATGGCATGAAGGTGAGTGTAAATGTAATGGACTGCATTACCCTGTTTTTCTGGTATCATCCGTTAAGTGTTTTACAACTTTAAAAGCTAGAAAAACACTTGGCAACTTTTTTCCCTGTAACCAGTAGTACATGTAGCAGATAATGATTGTGTCACCGATCATAACCTTAAATTATGTGTTCTCAACATGGATGCCAAGATTCACCTCTCAAACTTCGTTCTTGAGCTGATTTTCTTGGCATCCATATCACAAACACATAATAATCAGGTTATGACTCGATCATAATCCTGTATATGGTCACTCCTGTAACCATTCAGTCAAGACTCAGACCTAAATGAACTGACAAAATCTGTTTGACTACCACTCAGTATATACATCATATCTTTGGATGATGGAGAAAAACATGCTTCCTGCAGGAAATCCAGATGGTTTGAGGAGTGTATACAACTTTTACAGAAGGAGACTGAAGTTCAAAATCAAACCCCTGAATCATGAAGCAGCAAAACCAACAAGTATATAAGTTGCTGTCATTCTGCACCTGATCATAATCCCTCTGCAGCAGCCGAAGGTCTAAGTGACTTTAGATACCATGTCAAAAATGTAAAAAAAAGAAAATCAAACTCAGATTGACCAGAGTTCTCTGTTCTCCAGAAAACTTCCTATGGCATTAATATTGGCATATTTCATCACCTTATATAAGACAAAAGATCATGTTCTAAGTCTCTTCACTGCATTGTAAGTATGTATGGTAAATTAGTATAATACAAATAGGAATTTCAATACAAAGTGAAAGAAAAGCAGTCTTATGGATATTTAGACAGAAAGCTAGGTGAGATAAGTTGATAGAAGTAAGGAAGTGAGTGAAGAAGGGAGAGTAAGTAGACGTAAGGTATTAATAGGTATTTGCTCACATTTACGGATAGTTTATCCTGGTGTTGAGGTGAGGAACAACAGAGACAGGTTTTGTCTAGGAAGTCTTTCAGAATGGTTTTGGAGGATAGGAGGGAGGGTACAGACTTGATGGATACAGATAAGGAATTCCAGGCCTTAGCAACATGGTACGAGTATAGACAATACCCAGCAGATCTGATAGGTTTGTGGGCACACATGAGCTTTTGGTCACTGGATCACAATGACTGTTTAAGAACATAGTTGTGTAGAACATTATATAGTGCTGGACAAGAAGATAGATGCTGGATAATTTTATATTTGGTAAGAAGCTGTGTATATATTAGTTGATGGGGCAATTCTAACCATTTTAGGCTTTTTGTTGCTATACAGGGAGAGTTCTGAAAGGGGTATTTGCTGGAAGTTTCGCAATTTTGTTATAGCATTGTTCACGTTTTGATTTTTGCGATGCATGAAGGATAGTAATGATGGGTGCACCATAAAGAAGTGTGGGGAGGAGATAAGTAGTGGCAATTATAGCTTTAGTTGTGTTGGTGTGAAAGTTTTGGGCTCTCTAAAGCATCTCTAGTTTTTGAAGAGTTTTTTCTTATGCAGCTTTTATACGCAGGCCGAATGTAACATTATCATTCACTACCACCCCTAATAATTTGCTATGAGAAGTGATTTTAATAATCGTATTATCAAAAGAGGGGACTTTAAATTTCGTTTTTTCATGGGACAGAGATTTGAGTAGAAAGGTAGCAGTTTTTTTTTTTTTAGGGTTAACTATGAGTTGTGAGTTACAAAGCCATGTTTCAGTCCCTGTTAAAGCCTCTTATGTAAATTTTTGGAGGTGTACCATGTTATCAGAAGTATAAATGAGTGTGGAGTCATTTGTGTACTGTATTAGAGAGGTCTGTTGTGTTGATGTTTGGAGGGTGTTGGTGACAATGTTAAAAAGGAGGGAACACCAGTGGTGACTGGGAGGTGAGAAGAAAGGGTGGGCTGCCATTTTACTGAATGATATGTATTGTTTAGGTAGCTTTTGAACCATAGAAGGGTGGGCTGAGAGAGACCTGCTGAGGACATTTGAAATAAAACTTGATGTGACAAACTGTGTCAAAGGCTTTAGACAAGTACAGAAATAAGGAGGAGGCTAGTTTGCCATTATCTCTACCTTTATTGACAGTATCTATATAAGTTAGAAGTGCAGTGTTAGCACTATGGGAAGGACAGAAGCCATGTTGTGTGGGGGGTAGGAGCTCTTCCTGCAGGAGATAGTTTAACAATTGTTTTTGAATACATTTTTCTTGGGTATTTTGAAGAGGGGGCTGAGATTGACATGGGTCTAAAGTTAACAAAGTCTAGGATTAGTTGTGTGCTTGTCTCCCTGCAAAAACATTCTTAAAATTTCCTGTGTATCTATGTCTTTTTGTGCTATGTCTCATATGAATACTCTGTTATTTTAGTATTCATTTGTATATGCACATTTCATTATATTTGATAGTTCCTTTTTTATTTTTTTCTCAATACTTTGCCTCTATATGCATTTTGTTAGGTAACCCTATATGCTTTCAAATCACATATTGTGCTAATTTGAATAATCCTGCATGTTGTAGTAATATCTCGCATTATTGCAACAAGTGTTCCATTGCCACAAATAGTATTTAATGATGTCTCTGTCATTAAGTAGTTTGAAGTTAAGGGAAAACTTGAGTTTTTGTTTGCATTATTTGTACCTTTTCTATGAGTATTTATCACCCTGAAGTAAAGTATAGAAACATAAGATATGTGGGTCTAGATCCCCCAGGTTGTGTTCCCCCTGCAAAAATTATGCTTTAAGAGCTGTGACCTTGGAAGGTTTAATGTTGCTTATGCATATTTTTGTAATATTTTGATACATTTGTGGTGGTATTTTGAGTCTTTATTTTGCAAGACTTATTTCTTTATAAATCAGTTGTGTTCCTGCATGAAATATCTAGCTCAAACGTCACTGAGAAGGAATTCATTGAAAGTTACCATGCCCTAACTTCAGTCACAAGGGTGAGCACAGAGTTAGACTATAATAGCAGAAAACCTTAGCAGTACAGCACTCCCATGGAAGTGCTTTGTCCACATCACACAAAATGCATGTGTTCTTGTGTTGGCAAGTTATTTATTTATTGCTTTTATTTACCTGGAAAGTCTGACTGAGTGCATGATCCTTTTCAGCAGAGACCCATGGAGAAAAGCTTCAATATACAGGTTTTACACAAAAATAAATATAAAGATACAACATTTGACATAGACTTGTTTACAAAGGTAAAAAACAACATAACAGTGTTTGCAGATAAGTACAAGACACAATCATTACAACTAGGTAAAATAGGTTATAGTATAAACAATAAGAATAGATAGTACTAAACTTAAATATATAGAAATGATTGGTTTATAAACCGGAAATCAAAAATATGGTCTTTAAAGGTCAGATGGATGTACAATGCACCATTTTTCACTTCAGATACTATTTGAATCTTAGGGAAAAGGCAGTGGAAGAAATTTAAGGAATAGAGTGGTAAAAAAGATAAAGATAAAGATACAGTATGGATCAGTTATGATTTGGGCTGATTTTGATTTTGACACATTGTTTTATCAATGATCTGATAGATTGCATTCATCTTTACAGAACTTGGCTTTAGAGAATGATTTGGTAAATACAAAGGCCAATCAGTGAATCCTCCTTATTCTAAAAGTACTGATTCTATTTCATTCCCAGGGCTATTATAGCAATAACCCACGCCTGGGTGTGGGTAATGCGGGATTTAACCACGGTTGGCGTGGTTTGGTCCCGAGGGTGAAGCCCGAGGGACCAAACAAAGACAACCGTGGTTAAATCCCGCATTACCCACACCCAGAAGTGGGTTATTGCTATTATACTATGACATTATTTAAGAAAAGAAACAATTACTTTTCTTAAATAATGGCATTGTATAATGCCTCTTTGCTGCCCTTCCGCAGCTGTCTGGCATCAGTGGCAGTTCTGATGTACTGCGCATGCCTACACAGTACATCAGAGCTGTGGCCAAAAGCAACGGAGAAAGCAAGATCTCCGTTGCTTTTTTACTGTTTTGCTATGTTAAATGGGTTTAACATAGCGAGACAGCTTTAAAATAAGCAACAGAGATGTCCATTGCTTATTTTAAAGCTGTCTCGCTACGCTAAACCCATTTAACATAGCGTAGTAACGGAGATCTTGCTTTCTCCGTTTTTAAACCTGTCTGCTATGTTAAATGGGTTTAACATGAGACAGTTAAAATAAGCAACGGAGATCTCCGTTGCTTATTTTAAAGCTGTCTCGCTATGTTAAACCCATTTAACATAGCGAGATAGGTTTAAAAAAAAAAAGCAACGGAGAAAGCAAGATCTCCGTTGCTTTTTACACACTGTGTCGCTATGTTAAAAGAGTTTAACATAGCGAGACAGCTTTAAAAAATGCAACGGAGATCTCCATTGCTTTTTTTAAACCTGTGTCGCTATGTTAAACTCTTTTAACATAGTGAGACAGTGTTTTAAAAAAAGACGTATACTGATGGAAAAAGTCCGGGTGACCGGACCTTTTTCCATTAGTATAAGTCGATTTACAATGTGCACGCTGGCCAATCAGCGTGCACGTTTTGGAATATTAATAGGGGGTCATGGTATAATATACAGGTTAGTACTTGGGTACGCTGATCCAACACATTCCAAAACAGGACCTAAAGAGTCATCATAAATGAATAACCATTCCTTGCCATTATTTGTTTGTGTATTTAATTAATGCATGTGTTGTTTATTTATCTGTCCACATATGCATCGATTTATTATTTGCATTCTAGGTAAATGGAGTAATACTTAGAGCCATTTCACCAATGACACAAGCTTGAATCAGGGAGTGGATTACAACTATAAACTAAAAATATTATACATAATATATATATATATATATATATATATATATATATATATATATATATATATATATATATATACATACACACACTGTAGTCACTACAGAACAGTGTGAGAAATTAGCTGACAGCTTTGAATGTTGTAATACACAAATGGCAACCAGATGCAAAATGCACCTCAGACTGACCAACAGCTTTAAAAGCTGTATGATTTATCACCACTCAATTATTCCTGACTTTCAAAGACTTCACTGATTCTCCATTAAATTTTTATTCTGTCGTTCTTTAGAATTTATAATTTTGTAGCAAATTTGGGGGGGGGGGGTTCAAAATCAATAAATACTACCAGACATTATAGATGCATTCTTATTCTTCAGAAAATGCCCATTAACGCAGGCCTTTTTATTCTATTGACTTTCTAAATGAATCCTGTCAACATTTAAAATGTTCCTCTGATTTTTGTAATTTCTTCCCTGATTATTTTGCTCTTATTTCTGATTCTAAATATAATATGCTGAAAGCAGTGCTTCATGCAGTCACATTATTATTTTTTTTTTTTTTACTTTTTAACTGGTAATAAATCAGCGAAGATAAAACCTCAATTCCTTACAAAGAATGATGATCAAATTTCTGATTATAATGATTTATTTGCTCTCAAAATGGATTCAAGAAATTAATCTGTCAAGCTTTACTGTTGAGGAGTTTTTCTTAAATCCATTAAATAATAACTAGAGACCTGACCATAATTTTCTATATGTGTGGTTTGTATGGAATATATATGATCTCTCTCTCTCTCTAAATATATATATATATATATATATATATATATATATATATATATATATATATATACACATGTCTGTATATAAATGCATGTGTGTGTGCATGTGTGTGTATTTTTCTCTGTGAATAAATCACAAACATCTTTGATATGATTTTTGCTGAGAGGAAAAAACATTTTCTTTGCTCCCTTAAGCTCAATATATTAAAGATTTAATATTTTTCTTCACTGTCCTGTGACTCAAATAAAAAAAAAATTCAATCAAATTAAATGTAGACATGTTATCTCTCTTTATCTATATGTAGATATCTATCCCAATATCTATCTAGGTGTAGCTATAGATATATATATATAGATATAGATATACTGTAAATACAGATATATTGTAAATATAGATATACTGTAGATATAGATATATAGATATAAATATAGATATAGATATAGACATAGGTATGGTAGCACTCTATATAGTCAAATTTGTATAATGTAGAACCAGCACTAGTGCTGTGTGTTTAAAACCAGGAACCAACAGAGAATAAAATGCTCATGGGGACACATCAAAAACAGAAAACATTCTGTGTTTATTCTATGCAAATGTTCATAATATTTGGCATCTGTAAAGCCAGCAGAAAAATCAAATGGTTGCTTCTGCCAGCATTATCTTGTGAGGGGTAAAGTAACAGTGGGAAGAGGGAAGTTTACCCTTTCTCTTCTGTTGTGCAACCTCAGAGTTCAAATATATAGTTAGCAGTGGGTGTGGGGAGCACAGAAGGTGCAGGGGGCTTGTCCCCAGCAAAAACATGTTTTTTTATTTATGTTTTTATTTATTTATTTTTTTTTAATTTTGATCCTTTAGGATCCATGTTTTGATGTTTGACTTTCTGCCATTTTGATATTACAAACTACATCCATATATAGTCAAGAAGCTGGCACAGACAGTTAAGGGTCTGAGATGCAGTTCCTGTGGTACAACATTTTATTCCCTCGATCCTCATTACCGTCTGACTTTGAGCAAGTCATTTAACCAGACAGTGCTTGGGAGCAACTGGAAATTTGGGCTAGGCTCCTCAGTGGTCTCCAGAACTGCATTTCTAGAGACTAAGAACCTCTCTCTATAGATAGATAGATCAATAGATAGATAGGTAGATAGACAGAAAGATAGATGAATAGATAGATAGATAGATAGATAGATAGATAGATAGATAGATAGATAGATAGATAGATAGATATGATTCTATCATTAATAGTTGAATACACAAAATAGAGAACCTCAAATGGTAGAATGAAAAAGAAAGAATAACAAAACATTTAATTATCACCAACAGTGGATCACAAAAGTCTGAATACTTCTCTCTCACTACAAAATTGCTGTAACTGTACAGCCCAACTACAAAACTGATATCAATTATCATCTTAGATGTTGTACTGTTAGAGAAAGGGTTTTAAGTAATGTAATGTGTAGAGAAGCATTAGGGTTAGCACACATGAATGGAGAGATGATGAAATCAGGAAGAAAATAAGAGTAAATTTGTTGGAACTGAATTCATCCTCAAGACTTGGTGAGTACTTTCACATGGTAAACCATGTTTTCACACAATCTTATTAAGATGACACTGATATATAGACGTTATCTTATATAGCCTATAGCTTTGAGAGCAGTAGGTTAAAAAACAAAAAAGAAAGATGGGTACACAAGTCCCATGATAAAAAAGTGCCCAATCCTGTTGTGTGCACTGGTGCCAGGACTGGAAAAAACAGTAATGTAGAATCTTTAAGACAAGGAAACATTCCTACAATGGAGCTAGGCCAGGTTCACTGGGAGGATGACCCCCTGTTATAGAAGGAAGTGGTAGTCTACAAAAAACATAAAAACTGACAGGCCAAAAAAAGGGACATAAATATGGTAGAGTGGATTATTGAGAATAAGAAAGAAATTATGCATTATTACTATTATTCAAGAACCCCAGAATTTCCAGATAGAAGATATTCAAAAAGATTAAGAGAAAAAAAATAGAGGAAAGAAAAACAAAGAAAACTGCCAAAAGCTTTAAATACAGATTTGCATTCATTAGTACAACAGATCCATGAAAAGCATCACATAGACAAAATACGTTAGGCCTCCTGGAAAAAGAAGTGACAGAGGAAGTGTGAAAATATAAAGAACAAAACCCAGAGTTTTTTGAAAGGTATACAAAAGAAATATGGACATGGAGAAAAAAAAGAGATTTGACATGGTGCCATACTTATGCAAAGGAGAAAGACAAACTAATCAATACAAAAAGGCAGCTCCAAAGATATTTGAAGAGAAATATCCAGATATAGAAAAGTTCACAATACAAAATAAAAAAATAAGAAGACAAAGGTTGGAATGTAGAACAGAGGGATTAGCAAGGAAGAAGTTAAACAAATAGAAACTGAAGTTATGGAATACCTGTGAAGTAAATGATTTAGTGTAAAAAATGCAACTCAGATAAAGTCACATGATGGAACAACGAGTCCCTAAACTAAGGAGAAACAAGTGGAATGGGAAACATCTGATGATTTGCCACATTATGATGCTGCGAAGCCTTCAGTAGGAAACCATTACAAAAGCTCAATTGAAGTTGCACAGCAAGGGAAGGAGCAGGAAATAGTGGTAACTCTGATGCAGGCAATGTTGTGGAGTGATGGACCAATGAGTTCTCATTTGAAAGAGCAGTAGATGATGCAGGGTACAGCTGGAGAGAATATGTCAAAGGAAGACTTTCTGTAACTTTCTGTAGAATGCCTACAGGAAACAGAAAGCAAACAACATGCTCTCAGTTTAGAAGACAATGAAAGGGAAGAGTTGCCTGATTTAATAGAGATTGATATATGTTAAGACTGATGAAAGAAACACTACATAAAGTAAATAAGAGCCAAAAAATGTTAGACGTCTGATAAAACAGATGAACACAGTAATCAAGACTATTAACAGAAATGTTTGTGATATAACCAAAGTAAATAGTATACATTACTTTGCAGCTAAATTAATAACAGATAAAGTCTTACCACATAAACACAGAACAATAAGGGAAAGGAAGGGAAGAAATTAAATACCATCATGGAAGCATCGAATAGAGAAAAGTATAAATCAATTAAGACAAGAAGTGTCACTGTTAGAAAGATATAGAAGGGGGAACACATCAACAAAAATACTTAGATAAACAGACATGGTAAAAGCAATGAACAGTATCAGAACAGACCAGAATCTATCACACACTATAGCAAATAATATATTAAAGATATTGGCACAGGCAGAAAATCTTAGAAGATATGCAGATAAAGATAAAAGAAAAGTACAAAATAATTAATTCATTGATGAACCAGAAAAGTTTTTTAGGGAACAGGCAAACAAAGGAAACAGGAATAGAAACACCACCAAAAAAAGAAGAAATATACACATTTTGGAGAAATATTTATGAAGACCCCGTGGAACATAACAAAGAAACTGAATAGACAGAAAAAATAAAAGAAACAGTAAGGAGCTCAGGTGCATAGGATATAAAATGGGATGAAGTAACGACCAAAGAAATTTAAACAAAATTAAGAAACACTCCTAAATGGAAAACTCCAGGCCCACATGCAGTATCTAACATCTGGCTATGTGTATTAAAATCTTTACACAAAGATTTAGGACTGAGTAAGAATTGCTAATATGAGCATCCAGAACAGACACCAACGTGTTTAAAAACAGGAAAAATAATACTCCTTCTTAAGTGTGAACCTGTAAGCCATCTTAAAATTATAGACAAATAACTTGTCTTCCAATGATGTGCAAACTGTATACTGAAACTGATGCAGACAAAAGTTTATAGTCATTTAGAAGAAAACTCAGTCATGGCAATAGAGCAAAAGGGTAACCAAAGAAAGTCATATTTAACAAAAAATAATTTGTTGCTAAATAAAGCCATAACAGTGAATTTTGAAAAGGGGAGGAATCTAAATATGCCATTGATAGACTACAAAAAAGCATTTGACAGCATCTCAAATTCATAGATAAAGGAATGCTTACAGATGTATTAAGAAACAACCTGCATTGATCAATTGCATTACAGTGACCATGAAACAGTATCATACCACTTTGCAATTATGCCATGACAAAGGGTAAATTATTATCACAGGGATAAAAATTCAAAGGGGGATATTCCATGCTGATTCTTTGTCAGCACTGTTGTTTTACCTGCCCTTAACCCATAACGCTGTTTACTTAACAGAGGTCTTGGTTACAATTTGGCTTCCAGAAAACAACCTTGCTTAAAGACTTCTCATCCACTTTTAGTGGATGACTTAACACTGTATAGTTCATCAGAGAGGAGATGAAAGCATAACTGCAAGTGTTTAAAACTTTCTCAGGTGATGTAAGAATGACATTTGGTCTTGATAATTGTGCAAAAGCAATATTTAAAGCAGGAAGATGCCAGTACCAAGAAAATATCAATCTGGGACAGGAATGTGACATAAAGAAACTTGAACAGGAGGGAGTGTATACATATTTGGGAAATGATGCAGGATCAGCAAAAAAACATGAACCAATGTAAATAGAACTCAGTAAGGAATACTCCAGAAACTAAAACTAATAGTTGAAACAGCCTTGACATCTAGGAATAAAGTCCAAGCTATAAACCAATTTGTTCTTCCTGTTGTAACTTACAGTTTTCTGATTTTTTTTTTTTCAAATACATTTGAATTAATTCCATAGTATTTATACATAACATCTTAAATAACTATGTACACTATTTACATTAGCCTGACACTATAACAGATCTTAAGGTATACAGTCACTTTATAAGTATATCCAATCCATTATCAGAGTGTCTGATCAATTATTGTATAGTGTCAATCAATGATAATTCTTTTCCCCAAGGGTTGTTGATAAATGGCTTTGGATAAATTCTTAAATCTTTAATTTTAATTTCCAATAATGCTGTTGTCTTCAGTAGGCTGTAGACGTCTTCCAAATTTGGTATTGTGTTTGTATTCCATCTTCTTGTTATACACTTCCTTGAAATTGCAAGTATAGTCCATACTAGATACATGTTTGACCTATTCAAATGAGGACCTTCGTTCACATTTAATAATACAAGAGCTTTAGTTAAATAAAATGATTCATTAAATAAACCTTGTAGAAAGTTATTAATACCATTCCAAAATGGCTTAATTTTAACACAATCAAAGAAAACGTGGTTCCAATCTTCATTGTGTACTTGCTCACATCTTCAACATATTCCTTTTATGGATAAACTAATTTTACTAATTATGTATAGGGTTAAGAATGCTCTGTGCAAGCATTTCCAATTAAAAACGTTCCAATATTGTGTAAAGGATGTAAATTTTATCGATAATAAGATATTTGTTTTAATATCTTCAGTTAACTGTATTGAGTGTTCTTTTGTTATATATTTCCAATATGAGGTTTTGGGTGTTGTTTTATAGTTTATCAATATTGTGTAAAATTTTAAAATACTGTTTCCCATGTCAAAGTCATTATATATGATTTCATATATGTACTTCATAAATGTAAGTATTTCTTTAAATGAATAATTGTTAATTATTCTACTTAAATCTTGCGAATATGACAGAATACTTAGTAAAGTTATCACTGCGGTGGTGGTGCTGCGGTAGCATTGTCGCCTCACAGTAAGACGTTGTCCTGTTCGATTCTCAGCTGGGGCATCTTCTGTGTGGAGACATGCATGAATGGGCGTACCTTCATTGAAGGTTGTGCATCAGAGCTGGCAACTTGGCATGTAAACATCTACTGCCAATCATTAGCAGACCGGAGTTCCACTGTGGCGACCCTTAACCAGAAAAAGCTGAAAGACACAACAACAACAACTCAGTAAAGTTAGCCAGTCCTGTTGTGGAATTTTGTATGTTGTTTTTATTACTTGCATATCTAAAACTTTTAGTTCTTTGATACATTGGAGCCAACAAACAAATCCTTTTTGTTCCCAGGAATTAATAATTTCTCTATAAATTTTATATGGAAAGTTCTTTGGGACTATAAATTGTGTTAAAAGATCAAACCAGATTTTTAAATGTATATTTACATTAATAATTTTCCTAAATGAGGCAATGTAATAATTAATCACACAAGTTTTAGTGGGTTTAGTTATGTTATATTGCATACTAATATATCATATGTGCCATGGCAAATTGTTTTTATCTGTTATTTGAAAATTTTTTTATAAATCAAATTCATTTATTGATATTGCAGTTAGTAATTCTTTCCAATTTGCAGAGTAATTTGGACTTATCCAATCTAAGATTGTTTTAGATATTGATGCTTTTATATATGCTTCTATATCAGGAAGGTTTAATCCTCCCTGTTTCCATTGTCTGATATGATGTATTAAAGTTATTCTGTTTCTTTTGGGAAACCATAAAAATTTTATTAGGCATGAATTTATTTCTTTACGTATATTCCTTTCTGGTAACAGTTGTATTACCAAGGTTATATATAGGGGGTTCACTAGACAATCTCAAAATATTGAAATGTCGAATTTCAGTATTTTGAGACTGAATAGTCGAAAGTGCAGTTACGCGAAACTGCACTATCTCAAATGCAGAAATGTTGAATCCGCTGTTGTGATGTCATGTTTGTGATGTGCGGTGTGGTTTGTGGATTTAGCTGGGGATTCAGGTAAGTGGTGTTTATGTAAGGGTATTGGGTAAGGATTTTAGTGTGTGTGAGTGTGTGTAGTGCTGATTTTTGTGTGTTGGTGCATTTAGTGCGATCTCAGAATTAGTATATATAAGTGTGGGGGTGTGGGGGGCACAGCCTCCAACATGGGGGGTACAAGGGGACTTGCCCCCCTGCTTATAGGTAGGTTAGGCATGTTTGTATGTTATGTTGTGTTTGTGTGTGTTGTTCTGTTTGTTATAGTGTAGTTAGGTAGTTGTATCTGCATTTGTGTGGTGGTGGTGTGTGTGTGTGTGTGTGTGCGCATGTGCGCGTGTGCGCGCGCGTGTGTGTGTGTGTGTGTGTGTGTGTGTGTGTGTGTGTGTGTGTGTGTGTGTGTGTGTGTGTGTGTGTGTGTGTGTGTGTGTGTGTGTGTGTGTGTGTGGTCACGATTGTGGTTTTCACACTTGTCAGTATCTGGAATTTCAACTATTTAGCCTCAAAATACTGAAATTTGACATTTCAATATTTCAAGATTGTCTAGTGAATCATCCACAGTGGTGCAGCGGTAGCATTGTTGCCTCACAGTAAGAAGTTCTCCCATTCAATTCTCGGCTGGAGTGCGGGGAGTGCCTTCTGTCTGCATGTCCTCCCCATGGTTGGGTGGGTGTTCGAAAGACATGCGTAAATGGGCATGCCTTCGTTGAAGGTTGGACATCAAGCTGGCACCTCAGCATTCGTGAAAATCTACTGCCAATCATTAGCAGACTGGAGTGCCACTGCGGTGACCCCTAACCGGGAAAAGACGAACAACAAGTAGTGAATCCATATATAGGATCCTGGGCAGTAAAACCATTTTTATTAACTGTAGTCTATCTTCAAATGTTAATATTATTTTGTTCCATTTTTCCACAGAGATTTTAATTGTATTGATGCTATTATTGTAGTTTTTTTAGACTAATTCATTATTATCTTTGCATAACTCAATTAGTAGATATTTTAAGGTAGATTTGTTTCCCTATGATGTGATTCCCCTTAGTCTGCAGTTCTTTTTTTTATTTAAAACTAAAAATTTGATTTTGATTTATTGAAATGGAGTCCTGAAGTCATGTGAAATTTGTCAATTAATATATCTAATTATTCTAATGTCTTGTTTGTATTAAATAATGTTAGTAATATGTCATCAGCAAATAGCATTACTTTAGAATTGCATTGTTCATAAACATGTATTCCTTTGATTTTTATATTGTTACAAACTGAATCTGCCAATATTTCAATAGCCAGAGCAAAGAGAATCGGTGACATAGAAAATACTTGTTTAGTGCCTTTTGTTATATGTATTGATTCAGAGGTAAAAGGACCTAACTTGACATACGCTAAATTATGTGTATGTATGTATATATATATATATATATATATATATATATATATATATATATATATATATATATATATATTCTTTAGGAGATGAACAAAGGATGCAGG
This sequence comes from Protopterus annectens, assembly GCF_019279795.1. Lineage (NCBI taxonomy): Eukaryota > Metazoa > Chordata > Ceratodontiformes > Protopteridae > Protopterus > Protopterus annectens. The sequence continues at coordinate 1,815,528,048 of NC_056739.1, forward strand.
AAATTCAAATAGCATTAGGATTTTGAATAAAAAGTCCCAATTTAGGGAATCAAATGCTTTCTTTATATCTAAGCCAGTCATGAGTGTTTCTTTATTTTCTTTATTAACATAATCTATAAAAGAATCTTTTTAATATTGTCATGTGTGTGTCTATGATATATAAATCCAGTTTGATCATTGTTTATTGTTATGGCTAATGGTATTTTCATTATGTTAGTTAATATTGTCATACATATCTTATAGTCATTATTTAATGATATAGGTCTATATGAGGTAGAAAGGTTTGGGGATTTCTTTTCCTTTAGGATGGGTGTGATTAAGGAACATCTCCAAGATGGTGGTATTAAAGCTTGTGACTGAATTTCTAATAGAGTTTTATGGAAGCGGGATAGTATCTTTGAAGGAAAAAGTTTATATATTTCCATAATTATGCCATCTATACCAGGAGCTTGCCCTCTTTTATTGTAGATGTAATTTCTTTGTAGGATATGGGTGTTTGCAGATCTAGATTTAATTTTTTTATATTAAAAAAAATTTTCATCTAGATTTAATTCATCAATTTGTATATTTTCTTTTTGGAAATGTTCCATATAGTGATTTCTAAAGGTATCAAGAATGTCACCTATATCCGAGACAGTTTTCCCTTTCTTTTCATGAAAGATACTTTTAATGTTATTTGCTTTTGATTGTATTTTGATTCTTGTGGATAAATTATGTAGATATTTGGGAGAAGTGGCCAAGGTATTAAGTTTTTAGTTTTTCTAAAGCTAAACTAGTGTTATGTGTTATAATTCCATTGTATTTATTGTTTAATACTTCTACTTTCTTTTTCATCTTCAAATGATTTTGATTTTATTCAGCTTTTGCTGACAAAAGTTTGGATTGTAGAGCTAATAATTCAGAGTCCCATTCTCTGATTTTTTTTTATACCAAGTTAGGGTTTTACCATATACGTAAGCTTTTAATGAGTCCTAAATTATTATTTTATTTATCTCTGTGGTGTAATTAATATCTAAGAAGAACTGTAATTCAGATAATAACCAGGGTTTGAACTCTTTAATTTTAGTTATATATCCTAAAATTAATTCTGGAGTTAAAGATTAATGGTTTGTACCCATTTTGAAGTTTTAGTATCAATGGATATTGTGGATACTGTCTGAAAAGGGGCAGGGAGTGATTGAGAAATTAATGATTTTAAGGTATAAATCATGGGCAGCAAATATTTTATCTATTCTAGTTTGGGTACCAAATCTGTGACTGGGAAAACAACAAAGATTTATCTTCTTTGAATTTGAAAGTATCTACAAGATTAAATGATTCTACCCACTTGTTTAAAGCTTTTGATATAGCAGGTGCATGCAGTGGTCTTTTATTTGTAGTTTCAAAAATATCAAATATACAGTTAAAATCTCTATAATTATTGGAAATGAAATCCAAGTGTTTTTAACAGTTCCTGTTTCCATGCCTGGGAACCAGTATAGATCGGCTAGGGTCCATAATCTGTTATTATATTTAACTATTACTAATGTCATAAGGCCTTCTTTATCTTCATACTTATAAATGATTTCTGGGTTAATTACATTTGTTTCCATAAAATTGTTACCCCTTTTGTCTTTGTCTTATAAGTGGATTACGCCAATATCATATATTCCTTAGGATTCCATTTGTAATTGTCATTTGTTTTGAAATGAGTTTCTTGAAGGTAGACAATTTGTGCTTTTTTCAGTTTTAAATATTTCTGTAGATTTGTTCTCTTGCTAGGATTGTTTAAGCCATTGGTATTTAAAGAAAATAAAGTCAAATCCATCTTATGTTATTTAGCCTATGTAGTTTTTGTTTTATTGTGACTATTAAACATTTTCCTCTGATAACTATAAAGTATATGTTTGAGCTTTTAAAGGAAATTATCAGTTTTATACTTTGAGTGTTTATCAATAAAGTAATGTTTTCATCAGACATACTAAAAATGTTTTTGTGAAATAACAAATTTAAATTAATAAATGTTAACAAAACTAAGATCCACACTAGCCATGGAATGAAAATCATTCCTAATCTGATGGATAAGCCAAAGTCCATCAGATTATCACTCATACCTTGACAATCCAGAACATCTGAGCTCCATAAATTGAATTATCATATGGAGAATATTTGTAATAGGAATAAGCAATATTTATATTATTTTGAACAGATATAGTACTATTGTAGATTAGACAGACTTCTAATATAAATTAAATGTCTACTTATTGTATAAGTAATTCATATTTACATGAATGATAGATGACAAACAATTCAATCATAGTAAAGCAAGATGTATCATATATAAAACCTCAGTAAAAGATTATAGCACGCAGTTATTTAACATATTCACCCTTATTGATGAAGTCTTTCAAAACTTATTACTTAATATATATAGATGGTAATAATATTTATACCTAATGTTTATAATACAATGTATTTTACTGGATATATCAGAAGTTATATTTCATTGTTTGCCAGCATTTAAGTAATCACTTTGTTTGTTGCTAACTTACTTAACGCATTAAGTTTGTTTTATGTGAACATTACTGAAAGTTAGTCCATTTTAATTATCAGTGCATCCCTCTTTACCCATTTCCTACACATAGGGATTTTCATATCTGTCATTTCTTATTATAAAATGAGTGAAATTATAGGTTAAAAACAACACATTCACTTATTGTGATTAATGATTACAAGTTCCCTTTCCATATTCATAAATTGCCATTTTATGGCATATACTGAAAGTTTTTAGATTTAAATGGCAACACTTTATTTTGTATAATCAGCAAAGGTTAAACTGAGTGATTATTGTCATTTTAATACTATTTGTTCAGAATGTGATTGTTACATTTTGGGACATTCCTAGTTCAGGCTGCTATTATTTCCCTTGAACAACTTTGTCAGTTTGATATCATGTATAAAACATTAGTTACCTTAGTAACAACTTAAGTATTATGTATCATCAACATGGGTTACAAAACCACAATTCAAGTTAAAGCAATTATATGACTTGTTATGCACATTTACTTATATGAGAAAATCATCATGCTATCCCTTGATGTTCATTATAGTGTATGTCATTTATGACAAGTTAAACCAGTAGTGTTATTATACACAAGCCTATGTTATTAAACTGAGTATCTATTATCAATTTAATACTATTTATTCAGAATATGATTGTTACATTCTGTGAGATTTCAAGTTCAGGCTTCTATTGTTTCTCTTGAACAACTTTATCAGTTTGATGTCATGTATAAAACATTAGTTACCTTGGTAACTGCCTAAATATTATATATGGTGAAGATGGGTTTCAAAAACTACAATTCAATTTAAAGCAATTACATGACTTGTTATGCATATTTACTTATATAAGAAAATCATCATGCTTCCCCTTGATGTTCAGTGTAATATATGTAATTTATGACAAGTTAAGACAGTAGTGTTATTATAGATAAACCAGTGTTATTAAATTCTGCCTTTAATATCTAAATTCAGAAGACTGCTTCATCTTATATGATGATTACATATTTTATGTCTAGATTTACTAAAATCATACATTACATAACTATTGTGTGTGCGTGTGTTTTTTTTTTTTTTTTTTTGGCTGTTGCTTAGTTATTTGAGAGACCACAAGCTGTAATGCTTATTCTTATTATTAGCTCCTTCCAAGCATGTTTATACAGTCCATAGACTTTAAATTATGAGACCCTAGTTTCTTATTTGTTGTAAGTATATTTCCATCCTTACATACACACATATCAGTACTTCAAGCACGGGCAACAATGCCCATCCAGTTTTGCCAGAATACCATTCACTAGTTCATGTGGTGTGTTTCCAGGCTATTCTTAAAATATCCAAACCAATATTTGTCATGTTCCATGCAGTGGCCACTCTGCCAGTGAACCACTCAACACACCTTCCATTCCCACAGATATTTCCACAAAGGAAATCTGATGACTTTCTAGCACTTCCCAGCAACCCCAACACCCCTACAATCAGCTATCCCCATATGCCCAACACGTCCGAGCAAGCTCACCTTCCAGACCACTGCAAAGGGTACTGCACAAGACTAAGTGCTCTTAGTCTTTCACAATAACTCAGACTTCCACTCTTATGTAAGTCCTTAATGTGTTTGGACCAAAATACATTTTTAAATATAACATTGTACTTATTTTATTTTATTTTTTATCAAGAATCAACTTTATGAGCTAAACAAAGTGTTGGGAGACCATCAATTTATGTACATATGGTTTAAAACAGCCCTTTTATTATATATATTTTTTAAACCAAAAACTTCATTGTCGAGAATCATCTCAGAGGCTCCTCAGAGTCGTTAAGCATTATCATCACTCTGTCTCCATTACCATAGCAACCTGGTAGCATCTGTTTCTGTTAGTGTGTCTGTGTACTGCATACCAGAAGCTTGCGATGCACCTGAAGCAAAGCTTCACTTAATTCCCTCCCTTTCAGTGAGGCAGCAGCCAGGAAAAGAACGGAGAGCAAACGGATAAAAAAAAAAAAAAACCTCCCAACAAGCCGCCACAATAAGAGATAACACATTCGTCCAGCCTTCCCACCTCTCACTCAGCAGATGTATAAACAAACTATTCTCTGCCAAAATATCCCAAATCACATTTTATCCACCCCCTTCCCCTGGATCCAGGCTAAAACACCAAATGTCTCTTCCTAATACACAAGTATCAGTAAACCTCAATCACAAGCTACATACCACAGCTTCCTGGAGACGAAAACAGCAACATACAAGAACTGTCAGACACAGCTGCATCCACGTACACCATATCAGGCTCAATCAAACAGCACACAAAGCTATGATATCTACCATAATTGATATTAACTATGTTTAGACAGAATAGTAATGACATTTGTACTAGCTGCCAGACACAGCTGCATCCACGCACACCATATCAGGATTGATCAAACAGCACTCAAAGCTGTGATACCTGCCATAATTGTTATTAACTATGTTTAGACAGAATAGTAATGACATTTGTACTAGTTGCCAGATACAGCTGCATCCACGCACACCATATCAGGATTGATCAAACAAGCACTCTAACTTACATTTTTGTTGTAAATGACTGGCCTCAAAAGGTATTGGATCAGTTGGACAGGGAAGCAAATGATATATAAACATCAGTGCATTCCAAGATTGTAAATTTCACACTCTAAAGAAGAGGGGACTGCATGCATATCTGCTGACCTCATCAGATTCAAATGTAGTGAAAATTTTAAAACATGAGGAGAGGAAGTCTAAGATGACCTCTCTGCTTAGTTTAGCAAAAGCATTCCAGAGTCAAGCAGGAATGGAAATCAACCCAGAAGTAGACAAAAATCAGACAGCAAATGAATGTGCCAAAAAAAACAAAAGATTAAATATAAGGAGAAGGATCAGGTTAACAAATACACACACACACACACACACACATATATATATATATATATATATATATATATATATATATATATATATATATATGTTTAAAGAAGAGCCATAAGATGAACTTAGTGTCTGTTAATAATAATAAAATGGCATTTAAGTTTCAAAGTTTGAAGTAAATCTGCTGAAGAAATAAGGGGTTAAAGTGCACATAACTTTGAGTGCATGCTTGACAAGGTATTATTGATACATGCAATTTCAGTGGGACTAAGGCTTTTGCGCAGTGTATATCACAAAATTGAAAGCTGACAAGTTCGAAGCTCAAAACTTCAAACTTGCAACCTCGAAAATGGAAAACCTCGAAACATAAAGCGGAGATCATCATAGAGTGCGGGAAGGGAAGATTTCCCTTTATTGCACTGTAGTGTGATGTCAGAGTTGGTATATTTAAGTAGCAGGGGGTGTGGGGTGCAGGGGGGCTTGCCCTCCTGCATAGAGAGGTTTTTGTACTGTTTTGGGTGTTTAGTGGTTTTTTTTCACGTTCGATGTTTTCCGTTTTCGAGGTTGCCAGTTCAAAGTTTTGAGCTTCAATATTGTCAGCTTTCGATCATGTGATATAAACCTGTTTTTGTGACCATGAACTCAACAACAGAAAATTAGCTTTATGTAAGTTTTTTAAATTTTACAAATATTTTAAGTATATTTTTTAAACAAATGCATTGATGTTTGGTATGCTGTATTCTACCCATGCTGAGTTTCGAGATTTAATTACACAGGCTCCCCATCCATGTGAAGCAGAGTTCCTCCCTAATCCAGTTCAAGTGTAACTTGGACAACTGGATTGGGAACAGGAAATTCATCCCTGGTTTGGCACCTATGTCTCTAATGGACACTAGCAGCCTGTAAATGCTTCATCTCCCAAGCCTCTGATTATACTTATCAAGGACACCAGAACTTGTCAGTGACTTGGGATGCATGGCTAGGCTTAAAAAGGCCTTTGTGGTCATTAGCCTAGTAAACAACTATGATCCTATAATCTAACGTAAAGGAAAGAAATCTGGAAAAGCCATAAATACAGTGGCAAGTATAGAGATCTCCTGTAACAACTTCATGTTGAAAAGAATTTAACACAGGAATGGTTAAGGAGAGATGAGTTGAAACCAAAGGAAAAAAGGATAATAATGGCGGCCCGGGATAGTGGACGATGTACATGTACATGTTGGTTTACAAAGTCCATTGCATGTGTGGCAGAAACAGACAGATGTAGGTTCTTTAAAAAAGAACTGGAAACAGTCACACACATTGTTAATGGGTGTTATATACTCATGACAGAGGGCCTGTACACTGAAATGCGCAATAATGTAGCAAGACTGTTGCATAGGGAATTGTGCAAACATTACAACATAAAAGTATCTGAGAAGCTTTGGAAACATGAACCACAAATGATTACAGAGAATGATGAAATATACATCACACGGGATCACCCATTGCCAAAAGTTCAGAAAATAGAAGTGAGAAAACCAGATATATTAGCCCTATACAGACAGATTCAAAAAGCTCCAGCTATACTCTGTCTCATATCGCCTACTTAGAGGCAATCTCTGCTTGACCTACAAAGCCATGTCTGACCTAGAGCTGCTAGATATGCTACATCTGAAGAAATCCCAATCCCTCTGTGCCACACACTTCAGGGACCTCAACCTCCCTATCACAATAAACAGAACATGCTGGAGGGACAGGTTCCTAACCAAGGGACTACCCATGCTCAGGAACAGACATCCCATTCATGTCAAGCAGAGCACCTCACTAGCCCTCTTCAAGAGAAATCTTGACTAGTGGATGGGCAATAGAAAATTCACCCTGAGGATCACTTCAGTGGCCTTGCTTGATAGGGGCACTGGGAACTAACGTCGGGCAGCAAGATACCATGGAATCTTTTTTGCTAGGCTAACATAGGCTCCAGGGCCAATAGCCTAATACACGCCTATGAACCTATGAACCTATGAAAAAAAAAGACAGAAGTAGCACCAATCATTGAAATTGCTACACCAAACAATTACTGTATCTCATGTACAGAGAGACACAAAGTCATAAAATTTCAGAATTTGCAGGCAGAAACAAGAGCAGTGCAGGAGAAAGATACCCCAACAGTCCAAACAGTAGTAGGAGCAATGTGTCTAATAAAAAAGAATCTAAAGTCATATTTAGATATGCTATCGATATATGTAACTCCATATGAATTGCAGATGGAGTCAGTTCTGGGCATATTATGGGTGCTATGAAGAGGACTTTTAACTAACATCAAAGAATTTGTACTAAGAAAGGAAGATACTCCACGACAATCGGAGCAAACCTCTCAAAATTGTTTGAAAATACTTCTTTATTCCAACAGATAAGTAAGCGCTTTCACGTCTCCACGGACGCTTCCTCAGACTTTATAACAATTACACTTAATTCAAAATCTCTATAAATGGCATTCCCTTGTGATGAAAACCAATTAAAAAACTGATAAAAATCACATGTTGCTCATTCTTATAAAATTAACATAAAAACATATATTAATATATACTAAATAATGCTTGAAGGATCTTATAACAAGACTTATACAAAACTTATAAAAAGCATATTCATAATCATAAATAACATGTCTCTAAATGAATTTCTAATCCTAAAAAACATGTATATTATATATTATGTGTCTTAATGCCAACTGAAAGTTAGTGCTTTAGTGGTCTATCTATCAAGAAGGGTTTCAATGAAACCCTATCATTAAGGCTGTGTCCTCTGTCAGCCTGTAACCTAATAATCCACTTCCCTTCTTCTTTCTCCATATAGTTGCCTATATTTCCTAACCTTTCAGTGGCATGTATATGTTCTAAGACTAAAAACTTAAAACTATGAGTCATATCATTCTGTAGAACATGTTTAGCCAGGGCATTTCCTTCATTCTCCTTATTTATGGCATAAACATGTTCCCTTATTCTTTCTTTTAGTGTTCTATTAGTTTTACCTACATAGAAGCCACTGCATTTTTGACATATAGCTAAATAAACTATATTCCTGGATTTGCAATCAGCATAATGGTCAACTGCATAGTTGACATGTGTGTTTGGATGTTTAAAGCTATTTCCATTTAAAATAAAGTTACATTGGTTACAATTACGACAGGCAAAGGTTCCTTTCCTAGATGAAATCGGTCCCTTCTTAGTATTATGCTTATAGCATAGCATCCGTTTCAATGATTTAGTGTTTCGAAAGCTAAAGCTAGGATATGTACCTACTAATTCCTTTATTTCCTCATCTAATGTTAATATTCCCCAATTTTTCTTAATTATCTGTGTTATAACGCTATTATTATTAGTATAAGGAATGACTAATCTCTTCACTTTATTATTGCTTCCTGAGGAAAATTATTATTCCTATTTATATATGGTTGTCCAGCTTTCTCTCTTTCTACGTCTTGTAGAACTCTCAGATCTCTACTATGATAACCCCTTTTCACAAAATCTTCCTGTATATTATTAATAGCTTCATTATAATGCATATCTTCACTAGTAAGTCTAGAGTATCTGATTGCTTGATTTTTCACCACGTTTCTATGCACATGTGGTGGATGCATGCTGTTCCTATGTAGAATAGCATTCCTTCTGCAAGATTTCTTATAAACCTCTGTACTTATAATTCCATTCTCTTTCTTTAATAATACATCCAGAAATTCTATCTTATCCTGTGATATCTCACTAGTAAGTGTCAGAAAGGCAGTGGTTCCATTGATATAAGTAATAAAGTCTTTCAACGTATCTAGATCTCCTCCCCAAATAACAAAGATGTCATCTACAAATCTCTTATAATATTTAATAAATTTCGAGAATAACATATGTTCAAGTATGTAACTGTATTCCCAATATGCCAAGACTAAGTTTGCGTAAAAATTGGCACATGATGTGCCCACTGCTACTCCTGTGATTTGTAAAAAATAACTCCCCTCAAAAGAGAAAACATTATTATTCAGAATCAATTCCATCAACATAGTTATTCTGATAATCTCATTGTTCTGTATACCCTTTTGAACTAGGTATAACCTAAGAAAATATATACCTACATCATTGGGTATACTGGCAAATAATGATTTTACATCTAATGTTACCATGTAATCTGATTCTTTCAAGTCCCCACTCATATTAAATGGTACTAAGGTCTCTAAAAATTGTTGTGTATCTCAAAGAATCAAAGAAGTTGAACTTACTATTGGTCTAAGCTGTTTTTCTAAATAGATAAGATATTCTTTCTGTTAACCAGCCTTTCCCAGAGACTAATGGTCTAATGGGTGGATTATCCAACTGTTTATGTATTTTTGGAAGGCCCCTAAAAATCAGAACCAAAGGTTTCTATATCAGGAAATAATTATACAAGTCAATGTCAATAACATAGCTCATTAATATATCATAGAGATCTGCATGCATGTCTTTGCTAATCTTATTTAGTTCTGTTGTCATAAGAGCACAAAGGTGGAGCATTAAGGAGTCTAAATATATGGTTTGGCTCCTAGTCCACCAACATGAAGGCCGACTCATGCAGGGCCAGGTTCAATGGGGAGCATACAAGGCAGAGGCATGGAACCAGTTGGCACATGATCTTACCAGTGCCGCAGGCATTCCCAGGACTGGTGAGCAGGTCCGTCACCACCATGCAGACCTGAAGCATCAAAAGGAGGACCAACTGAACCGATGGATCCAGGAAGCCCGTCATATGCCCAATGCCCCACTACTGAATAAGTATCCATGTAATTAAGTATGTAAGAAATGCTATCCTAGCCTATAGTATGGATAGGTATGTTCCAATATCCCTTCATTTATATTACAGCTGCAGGTGTTCGTTCCGCAAATCAGCAAGCCTATGCTGATAGGCTGTTAAGGCTGTGCCACCAGGCAGGTTAGTAATTATTCAGCTGGTATTATTATAGAATATAAGTGAGACAGCCTGTAAAAGAGTTCAGTGGTGTAACCCAGTAATAAAGGTAAAATAAGCCTAGAATAAAGCTTCTGTTAGTATTCTAAGATCAGATAAGTGATGAAGCCTGAAAAAGAGTATTGTAATCCATTAATAAAGAGTAAACAAGTCTCAAATAGAGTTTCCACCTGTATTGTAATATCAGCCAACTGCTTCAGCCTGAAAATGAGTGTTCTAATCCATCAATAAAGGACAGACAAGTCTTGAATACATCCTTGTATATACTGTCATATGAAATAAGTGAGTCAGCTGGAAAGGATTGTTGTAACCCAGTAATAAATGTTAATAAAGCCTGGAATTAAGTATCATCCTGAAATGTAAATATAAAATAAGTGAGAGAGTGTGAGAAAGAGTTCGGAGCTACCAATAAAGGTGTAAGAAGTCTGGAATAAAGGTATACTGCATGCACTACATAATGAAATGAATGAAACAGCCACAACCAAAGAGTGAAATATTTTTAATAAAGTACAATACCCGGACTGTGTCTGTCCCACATTTTGGATATGTTGTTGTACCCTTGCATTATGGAGATAGAATGGTTGTATGAAATGCTGAACATCCACAGTTGTCTAGGCCCATATAAACTGGCTGATGGGAATACCAGTATCTCAGAAGAATATTTATAGTCCTCAACTGTTTCATGCATAGTATGTACATGTTAATCTGGAACATGAGCAGCTTGTGCTTGTGATCCCACAAATGTCAGTGTGTTGCTAGAACTGTACGTAACTGCTCAAATGTAGCAGGATACTTTACCTGAACATAGCCAGATATGAACATATATGAATACAAATGGAATGTATATTAACGTAGCAGTAACATCTCCATCACCAACATTTCTAAGGTTACATACAGGGAACTGTACTAATACATGTAGGGGATATATATCTGCATCTAATAGGAATGTACAGTATACGTATAGGTATTTTAAGTTGTTAATGTAATATTTTACCACCCTATGTTATGTTCACAAATGATGCCATTCCACACCAAACTGGGTATGTGTATTCACAATTAATTCCTATGGACATTTGTCCTGTTGGTTTATACATATCTGCATGTACGTTGATGCATGTGCCCTGTTCACATATCCAAACCTGATGGCCTGTTGCCACCAATCAACCCTGCATGCTGTTGGAATGTCCACTGTTGTTCTAAATATGCATGTGTTATGCTTGCTGTTCAACGTTTGGAATTCATGTGTGTTTGGTTAATGGCAATACTAATGCATGCTGTTACAACTAATTTGGAATGGTGTTGTTTGTTACTAACCCAAAATGTCATTAAATACTGCTAAACATAGGACAACTGGGAAGGCGGGTCCCAGCGGACCCACCTCTCCCACCTCAGCTGGCGATTTCACCTGGCACCAGTGCCCAGCCCGGGACCTCCTCCTCCGGTGGCCCTGTGCCTCCTTCGGGTGGAAGCACTGCAGGGGATGGGGCTTGCCCCCCCTCTGCAAGCGTGGCTGGAGGAGAGCCTCCACTCACCCTCCAAAGGGTCCGGTCTGTGGTGCGTAGTGAGATCAGGCATTCTGTGACTGATCCCCTATGCCAATTTGAGGTGAGAGTGGCGCCACTCACGGGTGTGCCTGCCCCTCCTATCCAGGCCCCAGCACAGCCTCGGCCTGGGCTGTGAAGGCAAAGCGGTAACTGCCCATGGGTGAGGATCTCAGTTCCACTGTTGCCATCTCTGGGATCATGGGCTTGCGATATCCAAACATCCATCCCCGTCAATTGTGTGTACCCACCACATGTGTCATACTCCACCCCTGTATGCGTCTTGTTTGTCTTGTCTGTTATCCTCCCCAACCCACCTCCCTCAATATTCCTACTTCCTTTACCTCACATTCCACTCTTACCTGAAAAAAAAAATAAAAAAAGGCAATCTGTACCCGCAAAAAAATTACGCCCCATACATAGCTGCCCATTTTGCACACATGTCTACTGGACATGTAAACTGATAATTACAATTGGCTGTACAGCATACTTTGTTGTTCTCACTCCTCTCTCGGGGTGGAAGGTTTCAAATCTCACTCTAAATTTCTAACATATGCACAGCTGTTGCTGGTAAAGAATTGGGCAGCTATGGGCCTTCCCTACATCCTTCCTGCACATCCCAAGCTTGTTTTCCTACTGTCCTACCCTCTTTGTGCCCCCTTTTTCACCACTTTCCTATTTCCCCATTTTCTTTTCTTTAAAAGAAATTAGCGCGAGTGTTAGCGGGAGTAAGCACTTTTAAGCAGTAGTCAGTGGGTATGCGCTTGTGTGCGCTTAGCTAAGCGTCACGCAAACTCGCGCAAACAAGCTTACAACTGCTTAAAAGTGCCTTAGTCACTCTGTATGACACGGCCTGTAGTCTGCTCATCAGCAAAATAAAATATCCCTGTCAGTCTCGAACCCCAGACCTTGGACACACTAGACTGCATGAATTACCACTGAGCCACAGCAGATATACAATAACTTGGTGCTGTAATAAATATATCATGCATTACTATGAGGGAATGTAAAGGGAAAATAGGAATGCGATAACACAAATCTTGTACTGTGGGCCTTAACCAGCAGGTGTTGTTGAATTGCATGACATGACTGTGAAAAGAGAATCAGCCATGCTAGTAGGGAATAAGGTTACAGTAGCAGCTTACAAACCCCACACAGTATCAGAGCAGGATACACACTGGCATATAAGCATAGGTCACAGGCTAGACCTCCCAACAGTGACTGCTCTACAGTGATGACCCTGATTAGTAAACAAATGTTAGCTGTGCCCCTCTGACTCCCTGTGAAATGCAATAACAGTAGGCAGAAAGGTGTTGAATCTCACTTCATAACAAATGTCAATAAGTGAGAGTAGACACCGCCTGCACGTCAGAAAGGTGTAGTAATAGAAATGCTCTGAATCACCCAAAGTCTGAACTGAAAAATGTCAGAACTATATCACAGGTATATCCCAGTTATATGTACCTTTCCCTGAGGCTGTTCAAATATATACGTGAGAGTATCTGAGGCCTGGAAGAGTCAGAAATACACAGGCATATCAGCTTGTCTGCTGTTACACACTCTGCAAAAAGCTGTAGAATGAATTCCACAAGCATGCCCTTATGTAGAAGTACAACACAGAAATAGCAAAAGATGTAGCCATGTACTGCTAGCAACCACCTGTGACAATGCCATTGTTCAGGTGCTGAAAAGACTGCTGTGGTGCACAGTCAAAGAATACTAGGCTGACCTCTGTCTACCATCTGGATATGTCCACAGGTGGGAGCTACTCAGACAGACTACAAGCCTTCATAGACTTACAGGTACACAGCAACTCTGCATGTTCAGCAAGATAAACATCACACGATAATAAATAATGCACACTGCAGTTCTGCACCCCTACCCAAAGGTATTATATACCCGTGTAGTCAGGCACAACCAAGGGTATAGGTAGGCATGCACAGTACAGAAATATGTCCAGTCGTCCTGAGCAGACTGTGCTAATGACAACACAAACCACAAACTGTTCAGATGTGAGTAACGTACTAATGACAGTATAGCTATTCACAAACAGTGCATGTGCTTGATATTCATAATTGGTAGTACAACATACTTAGATGTCCTCACCACTCTCTCAGGGGTGGAAGGTTTCAAATATCCCACCTAATGTATTGCATATGCACAGCTGTTGCTGGTAAAGAAATGGGCAGCTGTGGACCTTCTCCACACCCATCGTGTACATCCCAAGCTATTTTCCCTACTGGCTTCCCCTCTTTGAGCACACTTTATCACCACATTCCTATCCCCCCATTTACTTTTCTGTCAAAGACATGAGCTGGGTTAGCGGAGTGAGCACTTGTAAACAGTAGTAAGCGGGTTTGCACCAGTGTGCGCATGTGTGTGCTTAGCTTAGCATTGCTAAGCTATGATAAGCTCCACCAAGCTTAGCTTACTATTGCTAACATATAATACACTAAGCTAAGCTTAGCTTAGTATTGCTAAAATACAATAAGCTAAGATACGCGTTGCCTAGCATCGCTAAGCGTCGCGCAAACCTGCGCCAACTCGCTTTCAACTGCTTCAAAGTGCCTTTGTCACTCTGTATGACAAGGCCCTTGTATTGCTCAGCAGCAAAATAAAATATCCTTGTCAGTCTCAAACCCCACACCTTGGACTCGCCAGTCTGCATAATGTACCACTAAGCCACAGCATGTATACAACAACTTGGTGCTGAAAGAAATATAACATGAATTACAAGGAGTGCATGTAAAGGGAAAATAGGAAAGCCATAGGAATACATTGCAATAAAGAAATATGACATGCATTACAAGGACTGAATGCAAAGGGAAAATAGGAAAGCCATAGGAATACATTGTAATAACTACTGTTGTATGCCAGTTAATTCCCTAATTCCAAAAAAAGGTACATACTCCCATGTATCCAGTGTTAGCATTAGGAGGTGTAAGTAAACTTACACACTGAGAAGAGTGTACTTGAAGAAGCAACAGTCAGGTTTTAGTACAACATGCATTTCACTGGCTACAACCCAGCTTCAGATATGAGACATATACCATCCTTCTGACTGACACAACAGTGTCCAGAGCAAACAAGCATGGTCCCCACCTTGATAACTGAAAGGCCTATGCCTACCTAACCTATCATTTTATAGCACTGTCCTGAAATCACAGTGAGAACTGCAATTACCACACAGCAGGCTGCATGCAATTACTAAATGGTGGGCACTAATTGGTGCAGAGGCCATCACATGCACATGTGCAGATACCTACAAAAGCAGCCTGTACTTGCTGTCCACACATGCAATAATATTATTGCGCAACTGGAGAGAGAGAGAGAGCGAGCTAGAGAGACAGACAGGCAGACAAACAGTTGGAGAGACCAAACCAAAAAAAAAAACAGAGGTGGTTGGAGACACCAACCAACCAAAACAAAAATTAAAACAAACAGGCAGTGGAGGACACCGACCTAAATAAATTAAAATAAAAATACATCAACAGGTTCAACAGACTGAGGTGAGACATACAAAGGTAAGGTATGTAACACAGATGTATTTGCTGGCATCCGAATAATGTGTCTGATGGGTACTCTACATTCTGTGAACACTCCTTATGTGCTAGCAGTCCATATCTATATGTATATGGAGATGTGCATAGGGCAAGGGACATACTGCAACTGTTAGTGAAGGCTGGACATATATATGTATTTGAAGGTTGCTATGTGCACATATCTATGTAGGTTGTAGTGTGTGGCATTGAAAACAGCAAGCAGTGCAGGTATATGTCATGTGGTGGTTAAATGCTGTGGGACTGAGTTACAGCAAGTGAGGTCTGCTACGACTATACGACCTGAGGATAGCAAAATGCATTCTGCACAACACTGTGCAATATTATTACATAATCATATGTCTCACAACTGTTCCATAATTGATATTCCCACCATGAAAGGTGGCCAGTATATCTGCATATATGTGCATGTACATGTACAGCAGTGGCTGTTTACAAGTATGTGTATATATACATATATATATATATATATATATATATATATATATATATATATATACATATGTGTATGTATACACACACATATATATATAGATATATATAGATATAAATATATATATATATATATATATATATATATGTATGTATATATACATATATATATATATATATATATATATATATATATATATAGATATATGCATATATACATATATAGATATATAGATATATACATATATACATATATAGATATATAGAGAGATATACAGATATATATGGATATCTATGGATATATATAGATATGCGTATATATGTATATATATATATATATATATATATATATATATATATATATATATATATACACATATATATATATATATATGTATATATAGAGTGATATATAAATGTATATGTATATAAATATTCATATCAATATATATATATATATGTATATATATATGCAACAGGTGCCTGGTGACCAAGGCATGGACTGAACACCAGTGTTGCTACTGCAGTGCCATACCCCATTCCAAAATACTTTACCCACTAACTACCAGATAGGTGGTTGCCTGACTAACACTGAAGGTGTCAGAAGGGAACATGGGACATAGGTGGACAGTAGCCTCCCCTTTGATATTCACAGTGCCACACTAGTCTTGTAATCTGTCTACGTGGTATGTGTAATCACAAATGATGTGTCATGTACGGAAATATAGGTCAGTGTTCCACTGTACTCATCACAATGCCCCATGTGGTATGTACCTCACATGACAACTACAGCAAGTGGAAAGTCCACAGATGTACCTCACAAAGGGTAATACTGCTCTGATACACATACACTATGCAGACTGACTCACATAACCACAGCTACAGTGCGTTGTATACCAGCCACCCAGAGGTTACCTCTGCCAAACATACAGAGGCATGCCACACCCATAGCAGTCAGACAACCACCATGTCAACATCTCACAATCCCACCGGGCTACATGGCCTAGGTCCCTAGTGCATGCAACATCAATAAACAGCACATGCTGGAGGGATAGGCTCCTATTGGCAAATATGCCATACTCTGGAGTAAACCACCCAGTATGAACAAACAAGGCTCCTCAGTAGCAGATGTCAGACATACCCCTGATGATTGTCTGGGGGATAGGTAACACTCCTGGGAATCACCTCTGTGTATCCGGTTGACAGGAGGAAGTGAAATCTAATTACATGTGTGTCACAGGCCAGGGTAGCATATGGCTAGGCTGCTGTAGGCCCCAGGACAATAGCGTATTACCTACTTATGACACAATGCACACACAGACATGTACACAGTGCAATACCAGCTATGTGAGGTAGAATGAGTGTGACAGTGAATGTGTGCAAGGTCTGTGACGGTGTGATAGCTAGGAGTGAGGTTGTTTCCATCATGGTCGTTTGTGTCCTATGTGTGAGGCCAGAGAAAGATGCGTCAGTTATTGGGATGCAGACATAGTAGGATGGTATATGTTGTGACATAGGTCCTTGTGTATGACTGTGGTGTCCCATCATAGGCTGATGCAATACATGTGTGCTCAGTAAGTGGTACTGCTGGTGACTCCATCCGACATTAGAACTGTTGTACCACCTGAATCTGTAGGTGTAAACAGCACAGTATGGTGTATGTTCACATTCCCTGGTAACACTGTCTTGTGTGTTTCCTGCAGTCTGCACAGATTACATTCCTCAGGCATAGGTATCTGTAAGTAGGGGCACACAGTACTGTAAGGTACATAACAAATGCTCATCTGTGTTAGCATACATTTGTGTATGGTATGAATATCTGATGTGTGTGTAATGATGCCTGTACCATGTCTGCAATCACATGTGTGATGCAGGGTTTGCGTGTATACCTAGCAACATGTATACTCTGTTACAGCAGTATGCCAGCTATATTAACAACTGTGCACATACGTTAGGTAGGGGTATGGCATCAACGACTATGGTGGGTTACTGGTTATACTGTAACTGTACTTCACATTCATTGCAATGGATGACATATATCTGCATGCATCAGCTTGATATGTACCCCCCTGGCAAGGCTGCGCATTGGATCCCAAACAGTGAGCTGAGTACTGGTGTAGACTGCTGTGTCATATGGAGTGTGGCAGGCACTGTCAGCCAGTTGTGGGCTGAGCACTGATATGTGGTATTGAATGTGTGTATCCTCTGACAGATGAACAGGATGCTATATATGGCAGTTAACTGATATCTGTACTGTATAATGTTAAGTGTGCCACATGACTTGCTCACACATATCGTTTACTTGTCTTCCAGGCATATGGCTCATCACAGGAACCCCTGCTACACAGCTGCAGAGGAACAGGAAATCCACCACAGCCTGGTACAGCACTATACCCTGCTGTTTTCAAGGGCCAGCCAGCACCAGCAGGAGCGTACTGCACTGTGGTAAGAACCTGTTCGTCGGGTAAATGACATAGGCGTGCATAACTGGACATATGAGCAGGTATGCCATCACTGCAGTGATTTAATCAGACATGTCCAGCGGCATGCGTCTGATATCCACAGACAACAGCTTGCCACAGGTGGTGGGGTGGCCATACATCCCCCCCTCACCAGAGTGGAGGAACTGCTGCTAAGTGTGGTGGCCCCTGGCCTACAGCAACA
Source organism: Protopterus annectens (assembly GCF_019279795.1). Taxonomy (NCBI): domain Eukaryota; kingdom Metazoa; phylum Chordata; order Ceratodontiformes; family Protopteridae; genus Protopterus; species Protopterus annectens. The sequence goes on from NC_056739.1 coordinate 1,815,546,629, forward strand.
ACAACATCACACATGTGTCATCATGGAGGCTAATGACAACACAAACCACAAACTGTTCAGATGTGAGTAACGTACTAATGACAGTATAGCTATTCACAAACAGTGCATGTGCCTGATATTCATAATTGGTAGTACAACATACTTAGATGTCCTCACCACTCTCTCAGGGGTGGAAGGTTTCAAATATCCCACCTAATGTATTGCATATGCACAGCTGTTGCTGGTAAAGAAATGGGCAGCTGTGGACCTTCTCCACACCCATCGTGTACATCCCAAGCTATTTTCCCTACTGGCTTCCCCTCTTTGAGCGCACTTTATCACCACATTCCTATCCCCCCATTTACTTTTCTGTCAAAGACATGAGCGCGGGGTTAGCGGGAGTGAGCACTTGTAAACAGTAGTAAGCGGGTTTGCACCAGTGTGCGCATGTGTGTGCTTAGCTTAGCATTGCTAAGCTATGATAAGCTCCACCAAGCTTAGCTTACTATTGCTAACATATAATACACTAAGCTAAGCTTAGCTTAGTATTGCTAAAATACAATAAGCTAAGATACGCGTTGCCTAGCATCGCTAAGCGTCGCGCAAACCTGCGCCAACTCGCTTTCAACTGCTTCAAAGTGCCTTTGTCACTCTGTATGACAAGGCCCTTGTATTGCTCAGCAGCAAAATAAAATATCCTTGTCAGTCTCAAACCCCACACCTTGGACTCGCCAGTCTGCATGATGTACCACTAAGCCACAGCATGTATACAACAACTTGGTGCTGAAAGAAATATAACATGAATTACAAGGAGTGCATGTAAAGGGAAAATAGGAAAGCCATAGGAATACATTGCAATAAAGAAATATGACATGCATTACAAGGACTGAATGCAAAGGGAAAATAGGAAAGCCATAGGAATACATTGTAATAACTACTGTTGTATGCCAGTTAATTCCCTAATTCCAAAAAAAAGTACATACTCCCATGTATCCAGTGTTAGCATTAGGAGGTGTAAGTAAACTTACACACTGAGAAGAGTGTACTTGAAGAAGCAACAGTCAGGTTTTAGTACAACATGCATTTCACTGGCTACAACCCAGCTTCAGATATGAGACATATACCATCCTTCTGACTGACACAACAGTGTCCAGAGCAAACAAGCATGGTCCCCACCTTGATAACTGAAAGGCCTATGCCTACCTAACCTATCATTTTATAGCACTGTCCTGAAATCACAGTGAGAACTGCAATTACCACACAGCAGGCTGCATGCAATTACTAAATGGTGGGCACTAATTGGTGCAGAGGCCATCACATGCACATGTGCAGATACCTACAAAAGCAGCCTGTACTTGCTGTCCACACATGCAATAATATTATTGCGCAACTGGAGAGAGAGAGAGCGAGCTAGAGAGACAGACAGGCAGACAAACAGTTGGAGAGACCAAACCAAAAAAAAAAACAGAGGTGGTTGGAGACACCAACCAACCAAAACAAAAATTAAAACAAACAGGCAGTGGAGGACACCGACCTAAATAAATTAAAATAAAAATACATCAACAGGTTCAACAGACTGAGGTGAGACATACAAAGGTAAGGTATGTAACACAGATGTATTTGCTGGCATCCGAATAATGTGTCTGATGGGTACTCTACATTCTGTGAACACTCCTTATGTGCTAGCAGTCCATATCTATATGTATATGGAGATGTGCATAGGGCAAGGGACATACTGCAACTGTTAGTGAAGGCTGGACATATATATGTATTTGAAGGTTGCTATGTGCACATATCTATGTAGGTTGTAGTGTGTGGCATTGAAAACAGCAAGCAGTGCAGGTATATGTCATGTGGTGGTTAAATGCTGTGGGACTGAGTTACAGCCAGTGAGGTCTGCTACGACTATACGACCTGAGGATAGCAAAATGCATTCTGCACAACACTGTGCAATATTATTACATAATCATATGTCTCACAACTGTTCCATAATTGATATTCCCACCATGAAAGGTGGCCAGTATATCTGTATATATGTGTATGTACATGTACAGCAGTGGCTGTTTACAAGTATGTGTATATATACATATATATATATATATATATATATATATACATATATACACATATATATATATACATATATATATACATATGTATGTGTATATACACACACACACATATATATATATATATATATATATATATATATGTATGTATATATACATACATATATATATATATATATATATATATATATATATATATATATATAGATATATGCATATATACATATATCGATAGATATAGATATATACATATATACATACATAGATATATATAGATATACAGATATATATGGATATCTATGGATATATATAGATATGTATATATATATATATATATATATATATATATGTATATATAGAGTGATATATAAATGTATATGTATATAAATATTCATATCAATATATATATATATATATGTATATATATATATATATATATATATATATATATATATATATATATATATAGTGAGAGAGGGAGACACAGGGTCAGATGTATTGCAACAGGTGCCTGGTGACCAAGGCATGGACTGAACACCAGTGTTGCTACTGCAGTGCCATACCCCATTCCAAAATACTTTACCCACTAACTACCAGATAGGTGGTTGCCTGACTAACACTGAAGGTGTCAGAAGGGAACATGGGACATAGGTGGACAGTAGCCTCCCCTTTGATATTCACAGTGCCACACTAGTCTTGTAATCTGTCTACGTGGTATGTGTAATCACAAATGATGTGTCATGTACGGAAATATAGGTCAGTGTTCCACTGTACTCATCACAATGCCCCATGTGGTATGTACCTCACATGACAACTACAGCAAGTGGAAAGTCCACAGATGTACCTCACAAAGGGTAATACTGCTCTGATACACATACACTATGCAGACTGACTCACATAACCACAGCTACAGTGCGTTGTATACCAGCCACCCAGAGGTTACCTCTGCCAAACATACAGAGGCATGCCACACCCATAGCAGTCAGACAACCACCATGTCAACATCTCACAATCCCACCGGGCTACATGGCCTAGGTCCCTAGTGCATGCAACATCAATAAACAGCACATGCTGGAGGGATAGGCTCCTATTGGCAAATATGCCATACTCTGGAGTAAACCACCCAGTATGAACAAACAAGGCTCCTCAGTAGCAGATGTCAGACATACCCCTGATGATTGTCTGGGGGATAGGTAACACTCCCTGGGAATCACCTCTGTGTATCCGGTTGACAGGAGGAAGTGAAATCTAATTACATGTGTGTCACAGGCCAGGGTAGCATATGGCTAGGCTGCTGTAGGCCCCAGGACAATAGCGTATTACCTACTTATGACACAATGCACACACAGACATGTACACAGTGCAATACCAGCTATGTGAGGTAGAATGAGTGTGACAGTGAATGTGTGCAAGGTCTGTGACGGTGTGATAGCTAGGAGTGAGGTTGTTTCCATCATGGTCGTTTGTGTCCTATGTGTGAGGCCAGAGAAAGATGCGTCAGTTATTGGGATGCAGACATAGTAGGATGGTATATGTTGTGACATAGGTCCTTGTGTATGACTGTGGTGTCCCATCATAGGCTGACGCAATACATGTGTGCTCAGTAAGTGGTACTGCTGGTGACTCCATCCGACATTAGAACTGTTGTACCACCTGAATCTGTAGGTGTAAACAGCACAGTATGGTGTATGTTCACATTCCCTGGTAACACTGTCTTGTGTGTTTCCTGCAGTCTGCACAGATTACATTCCTCAGGCATAGGTATCTGTAAGTAGGGGCACACAGTACTGTAAGGTACATAGCAAATGCTCATCTGTGTTAGCATACATTTGTGTATGGTATGAATATCTGATGTGTGTGTAATGATGCCTGTACCATGTCTGCAATCACATGTGTGATGCAGGGTTTGCGTGTATACCTAGCAACATGTATACTCTGTTACAGCAGTATGCCAGCTATATTAACAACTGTGCACATATGTTAGGTAGGGGTATGGCATCAACGACTATGGTGGGTTACTGGTTATACTGTAACTGTACTTCACATTCATTGCAATGGATGACATATATCTGCATGCATCAGCTTGATATGTACCCCCCTGGCAAGGCTGCGCATTGGATCCCAAACAGTGAGCTGAGTACTGGTGTAGACTGCTGTGTCATATGGAGTGTGGCAGGCACTGTCAGCCAGTTGTGGGCTGAGCACTGATATGTGGTATTGAATGTGTGTATCCTCTGACAGATGAACAGGATGCTATATATGGCAGTTAACTGATATCTGTACTGTATAATGTTAAGTGTGCCACATGACTTGCTCACACATATCGTTTACTTGTCTTCCAGGCATATGGCTCATCACAGGAACCCCTGCTACACAGCTGCAGAGGAACAGGAAATCCACCACAGCCTGGTACAGCACTATACCCTGCTGTTTTCAAGGGCCAGCCAGCACCAGCAGGAGCGTACTGCACTGTGGTAAGAACCTGTTCGTCGGGTAAATGACATAGGCGTGCATAACTGGACATATGAGCAGGTATGCCATCACTGCAGTGATTTAATCAGACATGTCCAGCGGCATGCGTCTGATATCCACAGACAACAGCTTGCCACAGGTGGTGGGGTGGCCATACATCCCCCCCTCACCAGAGTGGAGGAACTGCTGCTAAGTGTGGTGGCCCCTGGCCTACAGCAACAACAACATCACACATGTGTCGTCATGGAGGCCGGAGCCACCCAGCATAGTGACATGCATCATGCAGGTAACATGCCCTAGCTGTACACTACTGTTACCTGTATTGTTAGATTATGCATGTGTGAGATGTGTACTGTGTTTAGCAGTTGTGCTGCCTATTGTGTGCAATAACTGATAATTTGAATAGTATCTGTACACCTATGCCTGTTGTTCTACTGTTGTGTAGCACACTCACAGTAGCAATGCAACAGGTGTAGTCACTGACAAACTGTGTCATATTCTTGCAGATCCCTCTGGTGTGACAGCAGGGCAGACGTTACATGCTGGTGAGTGTGTTAACACTTTAAACTTGGTATTGAACTGTACATGTCATAGGTGAGGTGTAGGCCATGTACACATAACACACCTACGCATAATGCATGCTGTGCATGTTTGCTGTGAGACGTGAAACATCTAAGTAATGTCAGTAGCTGCCTCATTCACATGCAATGCACAGAGCATCAGACACAAATGTGGCAACACTGTACTGCACATTGGATAGGCATAGTTGACACACATGTACACAACATAACATGTTTGTCATGCACAGTACACCTCAACATGCTACACATAGTGTAACCAGACACACGCTGGCAGGTCACACTTCAGTATCCCACATGTCATCCACACACCACACATACCATACCTGAGGGGTAGGGGCCTAGCATGGGGCTGTGCAGCACTCCTCAACACATAACACAGTCATGTTAGGCAATGCTCCCTATTGGACACCTCACACACCCTTGTGCAACATGGCTGTATAATTGTGAACTTAGCCACGGCACTGCGGTTCAGGTACAGCTTGCTAGGCAGTGGTCTAGCACACTTTAGTGGCCTTGAGTGACCACATGATGCATGATGATGATGGCTAATGGTACTACACCCCATACTGTTACAATGGCCGTGTCCAGGATTGGTATCCTATCATGTATACATGCACCACCCATCCCGTGTGTGTACATAGCATGCATGTGCTACACCTGTGTCCACAATTATCTGCTACAGACACAGACACTGCAATCAGACATGGAAACCCATGTGACACACAGATAACACACGCAGCCATGGTATGTATACCTGTGTGTGATGGTGCACAGGACATGGCAGAGCTTGTAATACTTGCACAGAAATGTCGTGTCCTTGTACACATTGTGTTCCAGGGTGTAGGCAATCACTGAACATGTACACACATACACCACAGCCATGTACACTGTCATCAACTATGGCTGTCTACACTCACACTGCATGGACTTGAGCAACACTTATTCTGCATGCTGACATGTGTGCGTGACTGTTTACCTTGTGATACTGTCACCCACCTTCAACCAGTATTGAGTATGATTTGGAAGTCTGTTGTGTTTGTGTATCTGCTGTAGTGAGGAGTGTGCATGTGTTCCTGTGTTCCTGTGTGCATGTGTTCCTGTGTGCCTGTGTGCATGTGTGCCTGTGTGCCTGTGTGCCTGTGTGCATGTGGGCATGTGCAGACCGTAATGTGTGTTTCCTGTCTTCCTCTCACAGGTGCTGAGGTAGGGCTTGGCAAAAGCAGCAGGCGACCTGAAGCCACTGCCATGGATAGTGGTGATGATGAAACATGTATTTTGGCACAGGGAGATTTGACAGGGTCTGCCGTTGGTCCACCAATCGACAGTACACAGCGTTCAACCCCATCCATGCGCACACTCATACTGCCATTACATCCCTCACCACCAATGGCCATAGGGGAGGGACAGCATATAGTTGGCATTGACCAGGAGAGTGTGGCACCCATGGCACGTGCATCCCCTCACAGCAGCCATAGCCATAGACCCGCAACGGTACCACATAGACGGAGGTCCAGGGGTTCTCGGGGGAGCACCACTGGACGTATTACCCCTGGCAGGCGTGCCCTCACAGGTCTTACGATGACCACTATGTTCCGGGCTGTAATGCAGGCTCAGGCACGTATTGAATGGTACACCAGGCAGGGACTTAGGGCGCAGAGGGCACATAACACCGCTATCAATGACAGCATCCGTGTCCTTGCCAGTGCCATCCAGACATACACCGAGGTCATTGACAGACATTGGGGGGAGACAATAGATGCCCTCCACAACATGTCTTCCTCAAGCCAGGACTGTGCGGGACAGTTGCGACGTCGACGCGGACGCATGCCAGCAACAGCTGGCAGAGGTCGCAGACAGCCCACAGTTCACAGCCACTCCTGTAGTGGCAGTACCAGCCCCAGCAATGCTGGTGCTGGCCTGTCCATTGTCCGTCCCAGTAGACCACGTGCACATGACTCTGGCCAGTCCCAGCAGGGACAAGGGTCCAGTCATCATACCTCTGCCTCTGATGACAGTACCCAGTCAGGGTTGGTACCCGATACCATCTGTAGCACCCCTGCCAGGCATAGGTACTGTGTTCATGGCCGGAGACAGTGATCTGTACAGCCAAGCAGGTACAGTATGTGGCTGTCCCACAGACCACCGTATATGGCAGCCACATGGTGGAGCTGTGTGCATGCAGACACACACACATTAAGCAAACAACTAGGGCTCACACATACACACACACATTACATCAACATTGGCCCATGCTGTACTATTGTCCGATGGGTCAATGTCAGGCTCTAGCAAACAACAAAATGCCCTGTGCATATGATGATACCTGTGCCGCCTCCTGTCATCTGTTTTTGAAAGGGGGG